>NW_008474166.1:0-1247 GCF_000622305.1 Nannospalax galili | reverse complement strand
AGAGAGAGAGAGAGAGAGAGAGAGAGAGAGAGAGAATGAATGAATGAATTACCATGAGAGAGAGGACAAGGGGAAGCAAGAGGAGCCTCTTCAATGAACATCCTTCCTTCATTTCTGGACCAAATCCCCAAGCAATCTCCCTGAGGAGTTTCTGACTTTTTATAACCTTTAAGGGGTAGTGGGAAGTTTCATATCATGTGATTTGATTCAATACAGTGTACATGACAGGAAACATGAAGAAGCCAGGTACTATAAATTAAGAGCTGTCCCAGAGAGAGCTGCCAAAATGCATGGCCTGATTCAGGCTGTGGTATTAGGAGCAGGCCCGTGTTCTAATAGAGATGCTCTCTGATACTCAGGAGGTCTGCTGTAATAGGATACCAAACCAGGGCTTAAAGGCAAAATCACAGTAAAGGTACAAATTGAAGAACCACTTGGTTATGGACAGATGGGACTCAGTGGTGAGACTGAGAGAGAAAAAGCATATTAAGAGAAGACAGCCAATGTGTCCTGGGTCACTCCATCACTTACAACTTGAAATAAAGACTTGGAACCAGAAAAGGAGACTAATAAGGAAAGCCAGACAAAAACCCAGAAGGAAGGGTACCTGTTGGGTAACCAGGAAGAGACAGCATTTAAGGCAAAGACATGGTAAAGTGAGGTGAAGCCTACTGAGACATTACGAAGATGAAGAAGCCACCCTAGACAGCTGAGGTCACGGGGAATAACTGGATATCTTGGCAGAGAAGCCCTTGTACAGCAGAGGGACATCTATCCAGGCCCCAAAGAGAGACAGGCTGGAGATGATCACAGACAGCCCATGGGGATACTCAAGTTGGGGAGCTGCCGCTGAAGGGGAATGTGGAGTTAAGGTAGACATCAGAGAACAGCTTGGACTTTTTGCTATGAAGACAGATTTGGGAAGGATGAGTTGGGTGGTTGGCTTTAGATGGGAAATTGTAGGGCAGTTACTGACTTATGCAAAATTGAAACCCACATCTGTAACAATGCACAGTAAGTTGCTCTAACTAAAAGTCCTACTTCCTCTTCAGCAGAATCTCAGCAGCATGAAAATCACTCCTCACACTGGAACAGTCCTTCATGTTTTACCTGGTACATTCCCCGGGGCTCCTGCTCTCTGAAATGATTTCTGTGTCATTCAAGTCACAAGGCATAAGCCCAGGAAACCAGATGATTGGCACTTCAGATCCATCACTTGCCCACAGAGGTCTTCTACCCAGACACTC
>NW_008474165.1:0-1257 GCF_000622305.1 Nannospalax galili | reverse complement strand
AAAAAAAAATATTGAATTCACCTACACTAGCCAACAGCAGCAATATTATGGGACAGCCTTTCCTGATAGGTTGGCCAGACTGAACATCAAAATGTGAAAAGAGAATGAGTTTGGCATAGAGACTTAAGAACAAAAGCTTAACTTCCAACTTCCATAAGCTAAAATCACTCGATCATTATCTCTAGTCTCTGGCCATTATTCTTATTTCTTACTTATGTGCCTAAAGTTTTAGGGATATGTGAAAGTAGAGGTGCAAAGTAGAATTAGATATGGCTTTGAAGAGATGACATTTCCTTAGTTTTGTCAAAACAGATACCTTCTTCAGCAGAACCAGCATCTCTGTCATCATCTATTATATGAATATCTGAAGTATTTTTGTCAGTTTGCCTCAAGCGGTAGCTTTTATAAGCACGCTGAATGATGGTTGCTGAAACTGCCTCTTGTTTGCGTTTCAGAGTAGTTGTGATAGGTTCACATGTGATTTTGAAAGGGCTGGCCAACATAAACCCTGACTCTATCTCTGCAAGGACTTTCTCTACACTCTCATCTTTTCCCATCACTCTCTTTGTAAGAGCGAGTAAGATGTCAAGGCAATGAATTCTGTCTCCAACAGCCATGGGGAGATCCATAGCAACGAGCTGGCCCTTGTTTGGTTTTGCCATGAACAGAGGAGGATCAAGAGCAGCTGCAAAGTCTGAAAGCTTGCTAGAGTCTATGTACTGGGTCTTGTCAGGATCAAATCTCTTCCAGACCTGAAAGAATTTCCTAAAGTCATCTTCACTCAAGGTTCTGACTTTTTTCTTAGAAGAAATACTTAAAAACTCCATAATCACAACAACGTACATATTAACAATAATCAGCCATGATATGAGGATGTAACTGACAAAATAGAAAATCCCAACAGAGGGGTTCCCACAGTCTCCTCGGACCTGTGTCCCAGGATTAATTTTGTCAGGATCACAGTCAGACCATTGACTGCTGAAAATTGCATTCAGCATCCCATCCCAACCAGCAAATATGGTCACTTGAAAAAGACAGAGCATACTGCTTCCAAAGGTCTCAAAGTTGGACACATCATTAATTCCAGCTTCTTTTTTAACATAGGCAAAATTGTACATCCCAAAGATGGCGTAAATGAACATGACCAGGAAGATGAGAAGACTGATGTTCAGCAATGCTGGGAGGGACAGCATCAAAGGAATCATCAGATCATGGAACACCTTTGGTCCTTTCCCAGGACGCAGGATATGGATGACC
>NW_008474164.1:0-1257 GCF_000622305.1 Nannospalax galili | reverse complement strand
ATAATAATAATAAATAAAATATATTTTTTTTAAAGAAATTGTTCCGGCTACCTGGATTTGTGGAGTTATGAGAGATGACACCATGTGACTCCAGCTGGTTCATAGCTTGCCTCTTGCTGAGACTGGCTCTCTAAGTTTTCTCCTTCTGGCTAGATATCCACTTGGGATCAGATGCCACCTGTGTAGAACGACTTCTAGGACACTCTCCCCTATCCAGTTCTGCACACTCCTCAGAGCCAGTTTGTCATCCCACAGCCCAGGGCATACATACACATGAACATGGATACCCAACATGTTCTAATGAATTCAGGTGTCTCACTGTGCTTCAATGAGGTTAAAAAGAAGGACCCTCAGAAATCCAGGAGGATGTGCAGAGAGAGGAGTAACATGCTTGGTGAAGTTGACTCATGTGCCCTTTGCATGCCAACAGCAGTAATGTTTGGAAGGGACAAAATGTATACACATGATAAAAACTGAGTTTTTCCCAGTGTAGGCCACTAAATGACGTGCTGTCATTAGAGTGACGCATAATAGGCAAAAATTATTACCCAAAGTTCCAAAGCCTGGGAACCATGGTTGGCATGGCTGGGCCCACTCTTCCTGTGGAGACAATATTACTCACGATTTCCACCTTCCATGACCTAATGACTTTCAAAGGCTCCACTTCCAAATGCTGTATGGTGGCGATTAGACATCCGCACAGAAATTCAGTAGCAAATATTCAGTCCATGACTCCTAGCATGTGATTTGTGGGATGGGAAGTGGAGAACCATGTTTTAAGCTCTGTGAGTGATTAAGAAGTAAAATGCTGATTCAGATGTGAAAAATCCATGTAGAATTCATCAAGTAATCAAAAATATGACCAGAAGAGGACTCGTAATAGAACATACAACTACCAAGGTAGTAGGGATGAGGGGAAAAGGGAAGAAAAATCAATTCCATAGAATGTGAATAGAGAACAAGAATGTAGAATAGGAGCAAGAGACAGAAAGCAACTTATAAGCTGGTATCGGTATTTCTTACATGTAAAAACAACAAATGCTTAATTGTAAGATAAAGATTCAAACTCCAGACACTACATGCTGTTCATAAGGGATATGTATAAAGTATGAAGACAAAGCAAATTGAAAGTAATGAATGAGTTTCAAGCACCATATAGAAAAAGAGTGGGGACTGTGGACAGCCCTGTCTGGTTCCAGATTTTAGTGGGAATGCTTCCAGTTTTTCTCCATTTAAAATGATGTTGGATGTGGGTTT
>NW_008474163.1:0-1257 GCF_000622305.1 Nannospalax galili | reverse complement strand
GCCACTAGGAACTGTATCCCATATAGCACACTTGGAGAGCCAGGAGGAGTTTTACACAGAACAGGACACAACTAGATTTACTTTCTTAAAGCTCTCTCTGGCAGCATCTGTTGAGGGATATGTTAAATGAAGGGACTGTAGGCACCAGAGAGAACTGCAACAGTCCAAGCAGGAGAAATGAGAGCCAGGAGTGCAGTGTTCATAGCAACAGCATGGAGGAAAGGATAATTCTCATTGACAGGCCAGAGAAACTACAAGGGCTCACCTTCTTCTGCAACCAGGCTTTGGGTTCTAATTCATATTCTTAGTGAATAAAGAAAACCATCATGGTCTTAGAAAGAGATAGTAATGAAATACCACTAAACTGATGAAATTATAGAACACGAAAAGTGGAAACTAAACTTCTAAGAGGTCTATTCATTCCAGCGTCTTCATTCTAACTTAGTCACTAATGGCAAATTTCAACCAGCAGCTAAGTCCAACCATAACACTGGATTAACACTGGTTTCTCCGGGGGGCACTGTTATGGCTTGAGTTGTACCCTCTCCCCCAAGCTACTCTGAAATCCTAACCTCTTGTACCTGTGCATGACGCTATTTAGAAATAGGACTCTTTAAAATATAATCAAGATGAAGTAGCAGGGTAGGTGCTAACCCAATATCATTGGCATCCTTCCACACAGACGAAAACCATAGGAAGATGAAAATGTAAAATCACAGGGAGCATGCTATGTAAAGAAGAACACAGAGACTGGAGCGATGCAGCTGTCAGTCAAAGGAATCCAGGGAATGATGCTGATGTTAGGAGGAGTCAAGGTAGATCTGCTCTGAGTCTCAGAGGAAGTGTAAAAATGTCAGCACTTTGATGTCTGACTTCTAGCCTTTATAATTGTGATAAGATAAATTTCTTACTTTTAACTATCATATCTTTTAAGGGCGGCCTAAGACATTAATATAGATATTAGTAAAGCTTAAATATTTTTTGTGTGTGAACCTAGAAAAGTTCTCTCTTAGTTCAACTTTTCCCTTATTAATGACTTCAACAACTAATGTATAGTTAGACCACTCAGGCTATGCTGAGCTTATGAATATGGAAGTTCTCTGCACTGTGCTAAGGAAGGCCAACTTGAAGTATTAGTGTAAGCACCAACAAGCAGTTGTATTTCCTGCAAAGAGATATCAGGGTACCATGTAAGAGTGTGATGTTCAAAAAAAAATACATGTTTTTGAACTCAGAGAATTTGGGAGTTAAAAAAAA
>NW_008474162.1:0-1257 GCF_000622305.1 Nannospalax galili | reverse complement strand
ACATAACTTAAGAGTTACTGATAGTTGATGGCTTTTGGGAGAGTTCGTTTTCATTAAAGATGTGGGACTGGGCAGGTAGAAGAAGCTCCAATGACTGTTCCAAACTCATTAGCATATGGCAACACAAATTGGACTCAGAGGGTTTTTTAGAAAAAAGGAGGAAAAGTTGGCAGGTGTTAAGGAGGGGGTACGGATCTGGGAGGAGTTAGGGAAAGGATTAAGGAATAAATATGATCAAAAGATTTCACAATATTCTCAGAAATAAAACAGATACAAAAAATCAAAACAAAATGCATTATCAAAGGAATGATCTAGCACAGATCAAGAACCAAGTGGTGATTCAGGTTCTTAGTGGACACTGCCCCTAAATTATGTGGCTATTTGTTTCCATGCTGATGTTGCCCAATCTTCTGAAGATTTTTCACCAGTTCTTGCTTGAATGGGTCATGCCTAGTGTAAACCAAAATAGGACACAGACAGACCCCATTTTCCTATGTGGTGACTTCCATTTTCAGAATCTTTGATGTGACCAGAAGTACATAGGCTTTTCTACCTTTCATACTTGTGAATGTCTGTAAGAAGCAAGTGAATGGCTTTGGACCACTGGGGCAGTTGTGATAGGATTTGGAATCTCTATAGGGTTCACTTTTTCCAGGCATATGCTGGGAAGTAGAAAGTCTTCATTAGGGATTAACTAAGCCCCTGATGGGGTACAAATGGTCACTTGAACTGCATATCTAAATAGTTTTGTCACATTTCTTTGCCTTAGTTTATTTTTATGTGGAGGACTACACAAATAAATCCACTACACATGGGTGTGACAAGGTTTGAACACTTTTTTTTGTAGGTAAAATATGTATTCTAATTTTGTTTTTTTACTGAAAATTTTCAAATTTCCTAGAATATAGTTTGATCATATTTAGATACTCTCCCCAATCTGTACACCCTTACCTTCCATCATAATTGATAAAATTGTCATTGGAATACGGGTTGAGTAATTTGGTTAACTGTCTGGGGGAGAAAGAGATTCATATACAACCTACTGCAAAAGATTCCAAACTAACTAATGGGAACATAGCTTAATGCAGGGATTAAAGTCACATGGCTTTGATTTCTGGTTACTGTGGTTCTTGATTGGCTGACTTCTTTTTTTTTTAATCTGCATGTGAGACCTCCAAAGAGTGTTGAGTTCTGGTCTCTTTCTGACCTCCCTCTGGCAAAGGGCCTGAGAATGCAGGGGACTGCTTGAGAGCCCCT
>NW_008474161.1:0-1257 GCF_000622305.1 Nannospalax galili | reverse complement strand
TTGGAGCATTGTAATCACATATTAGGGCATTGTGATGGTACATTGAACACTGTTGTGACACATTGGACCATTGTGATGGCAACTGAACGCTGTGATGTCACTTTGGATCATTGTGATGACACATTGGAAAATTGTGATGTAACAATGGACATTACCCTTAACACATTGGAGCACTGTGATGTCACACTGAAGCAGTAGGATGACACATTGGTCCATTGTTATTGCTCACTGAGCATTGTGGCCAGACATAAAACCTTGTAGCAGCACACTGGACCCCTTTGATAACACATAGGGGCATTGTGATAACACACTGGTGCACTGTTATGGAACACTGAGCATTGGAATGGCACATTTGAGCATTGTGATGACACAATGGAGGAGAGTGATGGTACACTGAGCATTGTAATTACACACTGGTGTACTGTGATGGCATGATGAGCAGTGTGATGTCACATTGGAGGGTTGTAATGACACATTGGAGCATTGTGATGACACTTTGTGCAACTGTGAAGGAACATGTAGCATTATAATGGCTCTTTGGTACATTGCTATGGCACACTGAGGATTGTGGTGTAAAAATGGAATATTTTGAATACATATTGAACCATTTAGATGGCACATTGAGCATGGTGATGACACAATGGATCATTATGATGACACATATATGCATTGTGATGCCACACTGAACATTGTGATGGCACAATCGAGCATTATGAATTCATATTTGAGCATGTTGATGGCACATGGGGACACTGTGATGGCACGTTGGAGCATTTTGATGTCAGATGAAACACTGTAATAGAACTTTATAGAATTGTGATGACACATTGGGGCATCATGACGGCACATGAAGCATGATGACAACACATTGCAGCATAGTGATGACACACTGAGAATTGAGATATGAAAATGTCGCATTTGAAGCATATGGGAGCATTGTGATGGCACATTTGGGAATTATGATGGCACACTGAGGCATTTTGAGCGCATATTGAGTATTAGATGGCACATTGAGCATTGGTATGACACATTGGAGCATTGTGATCTCCCGCTGAGCACTGCGATGTCATATTGGAACATTTTGATAACTATTGGAACATTGTGATCACAAATTAGGGCATTGTGATGGTATACTGAATATTGTTATGATACATTGGAGCATTTTGATGGCACTTGAGCACTGTGATGTCACTTTGGATCATTATGATGACACACTGAAGAATTGTGATGTCACACTGGAGCATAAACTTAACACAT
>NW_008474160.1:0-1257 GCF_000622305.1 Nannospalax galili | reverse complement strand
AGTGTCTCTCAGAGGGACAGTGCCAGCTCTAGGCCTCTGACTTTACAATATCTAAAAGTTCAGAGAAACAGCATTTTCTGGATGCTCTTCCATGTTAGATTTTGCATACTGCAAATATTTTTGATACGTATTCATAAACACTGGCTTATAGAGAACTTGTCATGGGCAATTTCATTCTTTGAGAGTCTGCTTGGAAAGAACACACTGGGTAAGGATGGCAGAGCCAGCGCCTCATAGACCGTATTTCAGGGGCAGATGGTGAGCAGATCGTGTGGGTGTGATTCTGCTGGGCCAGTTCCAGTGTTTCCACCAAAAACCCAAAACAAATATGCGAAGGCCTCTCTGACTCCCACGGTCCTCTCGCTGCTTGTAAACTCATGTACATGTGGATACGATCCCGTCTTCATATTACCTTCCATCCCACTTCACTAGAAAGCTGGTGCTTTTCCTTCATATTTTATTGCCCTGTAAAATCTGCTAAGCAAATCAAATTCATAGATAGAAAACCCACTTATGAGGACTGGAGGGAGTTGATTTAAATGCTGATTGATCTTCCTGGATAAAGTCACATCACTTGATGAATTGCTGTCTTGAGAAATGGATTGCATCATTACATGACCTCCAACATTTCTCTCTGCTGTCTTCTTTTTTTTAGCAGTAGGTGCCTGGTAGACACCCTACCCTAGAACTCTATCTACGGAGGAGACCTGCTCTTCAGAGAACATGCTGAGGGACACTGTGAAATCTTGGAATGATAGCCAGTCGGATCTCTGTAGCAGTGACCAGGAGGAGGAAGAAGAGATGGTTTTTGGTGAAAATGAAGATGATTTAGAAGAGATGATGGATTTGAGTGACCTGCCCACCTCACTTTTTGCTTGCAGTGTCCACGAAGCGGTGTTTGAGGTCCAAGAGCAGAAGGTAGGGACACACCTCATCCCTGCACTGGGGGCACGGGAGGTGTAGATGGGTCTGGGCAGTTATGGACCTGTGACAGATGAAGTACAGAGAGTGTCAGTCTAGACCCTTTATTGTATTTCAGAAGAGTTTTAGTCTGCAGCCAATAGACTATGTTTAAAAACAGTTCTTTCTCCACAAATATTTTGAGAAGCACTGGCTTTTAAAAAGTGAACTCTGAGCAAGGCTAATTAAATCTACTTTTTAATTTATTCATTGATTTTTGGAGACTATAACTGAAGAAAAGCCTCTTATATTAGATTTATTCATTTTTATTTATGTGTGTGCGTGCTTGACCTGTAT
>NW_008474159.1:0-1231 GCF_000622305.1 Nannospalax galili | reverse complement strand
TGTGTGTGTGTGTGTGTGTGTGTGTGTGTGCATTCACGTGTGCACGTGGAGGTCAGAGGACAGCTTACAGGAGTTAGTTCTTTCCTTCTCCCATGTGGGTCCCAGGGATCAACTCAGGTCATCAGCCTAAGCAGCAGGCACTTAAGCTTCACCCACAGAGACATCTTGCTCATCCAGGATAAATGATTTTTTAAAAGAAGATTTTTTACAAACACAGCATCGCATGATGTTAAGCGCAACTTTCTAACTGTATAACTTTGAGCAAGTTAATTAACCTTTCTCTGTGACTCAGGTTTGCATATCCATCTGTAAAACAGGAAAAAGTGTCCTGCTTAGTTTTGCAAGGATGACGTCAGTACTTATATGATATGCTTGGAACAGAGACTATGAGGTGGTGTTGGCTGTAGTTCATGGTAATGTGACACTGCTTTGACACACACAGCCCCTCACCTTAGAAATGAAGACACAGGGCACAGGAGCCTTGAAAGGTTTTCTCAGGGGATCCCAAACTCAGGTTCTACTCAGAGTTCTTCTGCGTTGAAGAACTCCCCTACCACTGCCTCCTTGTTTCAGTACGAAGCTGTTAAACACAGAAGTTTTCACTTATCTTCTCCCCATTCCTGTGTTTGTGCTTGGCTTCGCAGAGAGAGGAGGGGTTGTGGCAGAGAGAGCTGTTGCCCTCACTAGGCCTGTGGAGTACAGTTGCCTGCTTCTTTTGGTCTAAGCAAACTGAGACTGTCAGTTCTCTGGGGGTTTGGGGCTGGCTCAGCAGGCTTCTGCTTTACTGATTCGGAAGGAGCTCAAAGAACGTGAGAGCTGTTTCCAGACGCTGTGGCTGTGTGCCTGTAATTGAAATAATAAGGGTGCCAGATGACCAAGATGGGTTTCTACTGGGTTTTAATCAATTGTTTGACAAGGTAAAGTTATGTTGCAAAGACAGTAAGTTTGGAATTAAACGTATCTTCCAGTAATCGTGACAAAAACAGAATGTGACATTGCACTTTAGATAATGAGCTGATGTGAAGACAAATCTTTGGAAGAGATTTGTTCTCAAGACAGCAAGAAACACACAGGCATCTCTCGTTCTGAGAACATCTGTACAGGGTTCCGCCTTGTTAGAAGCCAGAGGCTGGGGTAACTTTTAATTTTGTGTCCATGATCCAAGCAAGGAGTATATTACGTATTACAACCCTAGACACACACACACACACACACACACACACACACACAC
>NW_008474158.1:0-1255 GCF_000622305.1 Nannospalax galili | reverse complement strand
GCAATACACTCATACACATAAAATAAAAATAAAGTATTTTTAAAAAATAAAAAAATAAAAAAAGTGTATTTAAAACTAATTTTAGGGGGCTGGAGAAATGGCTCAGTGATTACTGATTGTTTTTGCAGGAGATCTGGGTTCAAATCCCAGCACCTACATGGTGGCTAACTACCATCTGTTACTCCAGTTCCAGGGTATCTGACATCCTCTTCTGCCCTCCACGGGCACTGCATGACACAGGTGTACTTACAGACATGCAGGCATAACACTCATACACATAAAATAAAAATAAATAATATTCAGTTTCTTGAAATAACTGAACCTTGCACCGAACCTTTTGCAAGGCTGATTAACTGATTTGAATGATGTGGAGAGGTTGGAATATTTCAAGTTGGGAGCTAATTATTTTTTGGAATCCTTAACTTCCTTAACAGCTTGTGTTGCTCTTCTCTGTTCCTGACCTAATCTCTGTGTCCTTCGAAATGTATGAACAAAAGTTAGTTTCTAACCAATCAAAGGGCTATGAATACTGGCAGAGAGCATTTGAGACCTATACCAGAGTTTTCCTCACTTTGCTCTAGCCTTTCATCCTAATGTTTTCAACAATGTATTTGAAAATTGCTTGGATTTATTACTTTCTTTTTTCTGTTACTATAAAAAAATAACTTCATCAAATTGTTAAGCAAGTTAGAACATGGGATTTGGGTTAATCTAAATCTATGTTCTGTGATCATAGTTATTCATATCTGGCTCCAGAATAAACTATCTTTTATCCTCTTTGATGTTAGAGCTGTGTTTTTGTCTTGACACCATACAACTCACAGAAGTTCTACATGATATATAATAAATTGAATTTTTATTAGTTAAAATCAAGTTCTAAAGGATTCTAATTTTTATGTCTTTTTGTCTGGTAACAACTAAATACCTACCTAAGAAATCAGAAATTTCACTGTTGTTTTTGTCACGTATTTCATTTGATATCTGTATTCTGGTGCATGGACTTTAAGAAAATAGAAGTATTTCTTTGAGTTAAGTTCTAGATGTGTCCCCATATTATACCCATGGTATCCCTGAATCTTTGCCTGTCTGGGATGTTAAATGACTCTGGATTTCACACTCAGAATAAGATAGGATTTAGTTTAATGAGAATCCCTAGAGCCAGTAATATAACTCAGTAGATAAATGTGCTTGACACCAAGAATGAAGACCTGACATTGATCCCAGGACCAAAAACGGTGGAAGGACAGAATTGACT
>NW_008474157.1:0-1257 GCF_000622305.1 Nannospalax galili | reverse complement strand
GGGGGAAAGAACTGTAGACACTGAGAATTTGAACAGGCACATCCAGCCTAGTTTGAGGGGCTCGGAGAAGTTTCTCTGAGACAGCGGTACTTGAGCTGTCAGCAGAGCATGCAGGTGAAGGTGCTGAGGGATGAGGGTAGAAGGCAGGCGCGTGGACTAACACAGACATAGAAGTCCTTGTAAGAAGGTCCATGTGCCTAGGTCCTAATGAAGAGAGTCTTCAAGGCTGGGGAAACAGTGGTCTCCAAATTTGTCTGTATATCATCTAGGGAGCCTTAGAGAAATACTGATGTCTGAACTATGATCCTGGTGGTTTGGTTGTGATTTAGTTGAACATGAGATAAGCTGGGTAGCCATTGAAGAAGGGAGTATATTTTTGGAAACCAGAACAGGGAGTTCATGAGGAGGAAGGATGAGGCTAGCCTACTAGCCTGCAGGTTCACGCAATGGATCTAGATCTCTTTCCCAATGGCAGAGTGTGTGCTGGTAGTTTATATTAAAAGATGCCCTTTAATCATAAAATACAGGCTAAAGATAAGAAATGCAGGTGTGATATGTATGTGGGTAAGTGTTCATGTGGGTGTAGGTACATGTGAAGGCCAGAGGATAACCTCAAGTGTCATTTGTTATCATTTTTCTCATTGAATATTGAGACAGGGTTTCTCATTGACTTGAACTTGTCAAGTAGGCTAGGCTGTTTGGTCAGCAAGCTGCCAGGGATCTGCCTAATCCCCAGCACTGGGATTTCAAGCATGTGCCACCATATTTGGGCTTTTTACATGGGTTCTAGGGACTGAGTCAGGTCCTCACGCTTGCCAGGCAAGCGCTTTACTGACTGAGACATCTCCTTAGCCTAAGATAAGCTGTATCTTGAAATAAAGATCCCCCCAGTGGCAGTGTAGAAAACAAAGGGGGTGGGGTGGGATGGGATAGAGTTGAATGAGGTAAAAACAGATCTGAGATCACTGTAGAGATCTGCAGAAGGGACAGGGAAGACAGAGATTCATGATGGACTTCTCACAAATGTGCAAACATTGGAGGAGACCCTGGTTTGGGGACAACCATGAGCTTGGCTCACATGTTTTGACTTCCCTATATATGACAGAAACCACAAGCTATAGTGGCTTCAACAAGTAAGGGGTTTGCATCTCGTGTGTAAGAAAGCCAGTGAGTTTAGGCTGGGATGGTGGCTTCCAGCTGCCTTTAAAAGCTATTTTCCGTGAGGCATGATGGCATGTGCCTATGAGCCCAGCACTT
>NW_008474156.1:0-1257 GCF_000622305.1 Nannospalax galili | reverse complement strand
GGGTCTCACTCATCAGAGGTGACATCAAAGGTATGATTTTCATTCATGAAAAAGCCTCCCAGTGTTTAGGAAATTGGTTCTATCAGAGAGTATTGGGCCTTAGGGAGAGGATGCCACAGAGGTGGACTGTGGCCAGACCATAGAGGATATCTGTGTTGGTTCTGTTTCCATTAGGCCCATGTGGTGCCAGCAAGGTGGTTAACACCTCCCTCTTCACCCCATCCCCAGGAGATAATGAGAGGTCACTCACTTTGTCACGGGGCAGCTGGTACAGTCTTCCTGGGTCGGTCCCCAGCACTTGGCACATGAGGCTTCACAGGGCTGGCAGTGGCCTTGCTCATCAATATACTCCCCTGTGGAACAAAATCCAGTTGTTTACTTTACTGCCCATGGCAAGCCTGCCTGATTTGCCAGTGGGAGAGCAGCCAGAGCTCTCCATGGCTGCTCGACACAGTGGAGAAGTGGAGATAACACAAGAGGCTCCAAAGGGCTTCGGTGGCCAGTTCCAAATCCTGACCCCTATAATAGCAACTGCTCTTTTCCCAGGAGCCCCAGAAGTTGAAATCTTAAAAAGTTCTGATTTTGGATCTATCTAGCATGTATCGCTGACTTCATGAGTAAGGGGAATTGTGTGTGTGGTTGCAGGGGAGTCCCTCCAGATCGTCATACTGAACTCCTGACTTTCCCATCAAAATCTGGGTCAGAGGGCCAGGTGTGGTGGTACACACCTTTAATACTAGCACTTGGGAGGCAGAAGCATGCCGATTTCTGTCAGACTAAGGCCAGCCTGGTTTACATAGTGAGTTTTGGGCCAGCTGGTGCTACTGAGAGAACTTGTCTCAAAAAACCAACCAAGCAAACAAATAAAATCCCCCAAAGCAAAACAAAACTGGAAACTTGTAGTCATAGTTCCCAGTTACAGTGATGGTTCAAGTGAAGTCCTTGCCAGGTCCCACCCACATCTTATTTAACCACACTACAGGTGGTAGGATTGTGGTTTCTGGGCAAGAGTGAGAATTGAGTTTTGACTGACATTTGGCAGGTATAAGCTAGTTCTCATCCTAAAAGACTATCCATGAAGAGACAGTCAGGGAATTGTTCTTTATTCTGAAAAGTGTACCTTTCCCACAAAAGAGTGCATATCAGACCTCATCACAGAACTCAGCACAGCTTCACAAATTTCTCTTGAACATCTAAATCTCTGCAAAGGGGGTAGAGAGAGGTGAACCTCACTGAAGGTGAGCATCAAAGACAGGC
>NW_008474155.1:0-1256 GCF_000622305.1 Nannospalax galili | reverse complement strand
TCAAAAGCCCCTCCCTCTGTGGCTCTCTGCAGTCAATTCTCTGCAGCAGGCTCTGCCTGTTAGAGGAAACAGGCCCTTTGGGAACACAGAATGATTTGTAGGACTGTCTCTCAGGCCTTGGCCTGGGCTGTGGAAGAAGCCGTGGTCATACCTTGGGCTTGTGGAGGTAAAGATGAAGACAAGGAATGGATGCCAGTCACCCACCAGGTTGCCTGGTCAAGGACATGAAGATCTTGTCCCTTGAGGAGATCTACCTATTCTACCTGACCATTAAGGGAATTGAAATTATTGACTTTTCCTAGGAGCATCTCTTAAGGATGAGGTTTTCAGGGTCAGGCCAGGGCAGAAGCAGACACAGGCTGGCCAATGAACCAGGTTCAAGATTTTTGTGGCTATTTGGGACTACAACGGTTATGTTGGTCTAGGTGTTAAGTGCTCCAAGGAGGTAACCACAACAATCGAGGGACAATCATCCTGATTAAGGTTCCACTGTCCCTGTGTGAAAAGGATACTGGGAAAACAAGATTTGTAAATCCCACACAGTCCCATGAAAGTTGATAGGCCACTTTGGCTCTGTACTGGTGTGTCTCATCCTTGACCCCACAGGTAATGGCACTGTCTCTGCTCCTCTGCCCAAGAACCTGCTGATGATGACTGGTATTGAGGCGCACTGAGCCAGGCCTGCACTGCCATGCTGGCCAACTTCACCGTGGCCACCTTTGATGTCATCACTAAGACCTACAGCTACCTGATCCCTGGCCTCAGGAAAGAGATGGTCTTTATCAAGTCTTCTACCAGGAATTCACCCATCATCTTATGGAAACCCATACCAGAATCTCTGTGCAAAGAACCCAGGCTCCAGCTGTGACTACTACCTTTATATGAGAAAAACTAAAGTGAATTAAGTCTGTTAATGTGTGTAACTGTCAGAGGATATCTGGGGGGATCAGTTCTGTTATTACACCACATGGTTCCCTGGGGATCAATCAGATCATCAGGCTTAATGGCAGGTACATTTACCTGCTGAGCATCCAACAAACCCTACTTTTTACAGGCTTTGAATAAGTTATAAGCAAGCTTAAGCTTTATTAAAAAATGGACGTATTTTGTTTGGGGATTATATTAGTCAGGGTTCTTCAAAGAAACAGAACCAGTAGAATGAATATATATATATATATATTTATTTATCAGTTTAGTTCACAGGGTAGAGCCTGAGTAGTCCAACAATGGCTGTACCACACTGGAGAGGCTGAGAA
>NW_008474154.1:0-1256 GCF_000622305.1 Nannospalax galili | reverse complement strand
AGCTCAGGCAGACAGTTTCAAAGATACATTGTTTCTACACCACTGGGAAGCTTACAACTAGCCAGGCTTGATCCCCTCTCCCGACTCCGCCTGCAGTCGCACCTTTGTTTCCAGCTGCCTGACTTAACTGAAACTTGGAAACTTTTTGTTCTGACAAAGAGGTTTGAAAACCAGTTTGTTAACTGACTTGTCTGGTGTAACGACCGTGATCTGATGTAACTATGGTTATTGGCTTTGCCCCTGGTATGATGTAATTGTGGTTTTAGGCTTTATAAACCCTGCTTCGCCTCTCCTCAGAGTTGAGAGTTCTTTCCAGTGATAGCCCCTCTTGACCACCAGCTTCTCACTAATTGTTAAAGGAGTCTTAATTCGACTGTCACTGTGTGGCCATCTTATCAAAAGCAATCTACAGATTCAGTGCAATGCCCATCAAAATTCCATCACAATTTTTCACAGAAATTGAAAAACAATCTCAATTTGTTTTCACATGAAAACAAAAAAACAGAGTAGCCAAAATAATCCTAAACAGTAAAAGAAGAGCTTGCAAGCATCACCATCCCTGATTTCAAATTATACCACAGAGCTATGGTAATAAAATGCCCACGGTACTGGCATAAAAATAGACACACTGATCAATGAAATGCAATTGTAGACCCAGATTTAAGACCATTCTTTACAAAGGGGCCACAAATACACATTGGAAAAAAGACAGCACGTTCAACAAATGGTGGTGGTCAAACTGGATAGTTACAGTGTAGACGGATGAAACTAGATCCTCATCTCTTACCTTGCACAAAAGTCAACTCCGAGTGGAGAACGGTTGTCAACATAAGACGAGGTACCCTGAATCCTAAGGAGGAGGAAGGCGGAAACACACTGGAACTTACAGGCACAGGAAAGGACTTCCTAAATAAGACCCTGATAACACAGGCATATGGAACTACATGAAACTAAACGCTCCTATACAGAAAAAGACACCATCCTTCAAGTGAAGAGGCAACTTACAGAATGTAAAACAATCTTTAACCAGTAGACATCTGACAGAGGATCAATATCTAGAATATATAAAAAGCTCAGTAAAAACTAAATGTCAGGAAAACAATTCAACTAAAATTGGTGCAAGGAATTAAACAGAGATCTCAGAAGAGGAAATGCAGATGGCTCAGAAACATTTTTTAAATGGTTTAAACAGCCTTTGCTATCAGGGAAATGCAAATTAAAACTACTTAACTACTTTGAGATTGCATCTTACCTCA
>NW_008474153.1:0-1256 GCF_000622305.1 Nannospalax galili | reverse complement strand
AAAAAAAAAAAGGCATGAAAGCAAAGATGGGTGGAGAAGTTATTGGTCATATTTTTAAGTACTAAAATAATAAAATTTCCTCTTGTGTTTTTTAATTCTCTACAGGTGACAGTAAAACCAATACAACTTTTTGCATTTAGGGGACAATGTCTTTTGGGAGAGGTCCTCCCTGTCTGGTCTTTAAGAGCCTCCTCCTCCTTTTGTCCTGACAGCTACAGAGTGGTGATGTGGAAGTATTTGGGGCACAGTGGTAACAGGAATGCGTCTCAGAAAGAAAACCCATGACGTACAAGGGAGAAAACAAAGCATCTTCGTAACTTGAAGCGTTTCTCTGAAACTGTGTTATAAATCTCTGGCTTCCGGCTCTCTTCAGGTTTCTGCAGATCTCCTGGCAACCTGAGCTGGGAACTGTCTGTGTTTTCTGATGGTACTGGGGAGTGCACATGCCCTGCCTGGACTGGGGTGTGGCTGTGTCTAAGTTGCTGTGCACTAAGCTGATCTCCCTCAAAAATGTTCACTAGATTTGGCTGCTGCCTGCTTTACAGCTGCTGAATTAAGATCAGCTCTGACACGCGTGACCCCAAATTGCTATATCCCCCTGCTATGCTTTCCGTACAACACAGTGCACAGAGCTCCTTCCACAGTCCTCAAATTCCCTGTGAACTCTCCACAACCATCTCAGACTTTAAAATATTTAAGCATCTCTCTGATTATATTTCCAAGAGGTGCTAAATGTTTTAAAGAAGGCCTGCCTAAACAGTCCTGTCTCATTCTGGTTTCCTCTCACAGAGGAAGTATCTTTCAATAACCCCAAACTACTGGCTTCTAATTTTAGGGATCACCAAGGTAGGATCAAGAGAGAAAATAAGCTCTTCTCTATTGATTTTCCATAGTCATTTTGCTCCAGAGGCCTATAATTAGCTCTATTTTCTCCACCTGTAATACTTGTTTAGGTTTAAAATGATGGAGGAATAGTGGCTGATGTGCAGGGTTGGGAATTAGGGAGTCTGCTAGGGCCTACTTTTGGATTATTGGATGAATGAAGTGGCGGCAGGAGAAGAAGGGAATTCAGCGGTCCCCTTGCGTGTAGGGGACACTTTGCAAGGCCCTCTGTCCCCCCATTAGATGCCTGAAACTGCAGATAGTACCGAACCCTCTGTGTATACTGTGTTCCTCCCTATACATACATAGCTACTTGTGATGAGATGTCATATTTTAAAAAACAGTATTTATTTTTTAAATTCTTTTTTGGTCTT
>NW_008474152.1:0-1257 GCF_000622305.1 Nannospalax galili | reverse complement strand
GATCCAGCGGCCGGTGGATCTCGCATCTTGAGGAAAGTGCATGGGTGAAATCAGGGTGGGACTCAGCCGGGCAAAGCCTCGGCAGCAGCAGGCTTTCAGCACCTCAGTGGTGGACAGTGACACGGTGCGCGACCAGACCCGCCGTCTCTCTCGGCGGTGTGTGGGAGACCAGACCAGCGCCACGCCCAGCAGCTGGCGCTCTGCGGAACCCCGCCGCTTCCAGGGCGCGTGCAGGGGACCGACCCCGTGGGACCGCACGGCCCATATAGTCCTCCCAGTGTGATCCACCCAGTGTGATCCTCACAGCACTGTTGTCCTAATGTAGTCCCCCAGGGTGATCTTCCCAGTGTGGTCCTCACTGTGCTGTTGTCTCAAGGTGGTCCTCCCAGTGTGGTCCTCCCTGTGTGATCTTCCCAGAGTGATTCTCCCAGTGTGATCCTAACAGTGCTGTTGTCCCAACGTGATCCTCACCACGTGGTCCTCACTGTGTGATCCTCACAGTGCTGTTGCCCCAGTGTTGTCTTCACTGTGTGATCCTCACAGTGCTGTTGTCCCAATGTGATCCTCTTAGTGTAATCCTCACTGCATGATCCTCACAGTGTTGTCCTCCCAATGTATTCCTCTCAATGTGGTCCTCACAGTGTGGCCCTCACAGTGTGCTCCTCACAGTGTGATCCTCACACTGCTGTTGCCCCAGTGTAGTCCTCACAATGTGATCCTTACAGTGTTATTGTCCCAATGTGGTCCCCTCAGTGTGATCCTCACAGTACTGTTGTCCCAATGTGATTATCCCAGTGTGATCCTCCCAGGGTGATCCTCACAGTGTTGTCCTCCCAGTGTGTCCCTCCCAATGTGGTCCTCCCAGTGTGGTCCTCACATTGTGGTCCACACATTGTGGTCCTCACAGTGCTGTTGTCCCAATATGATTGTCCCAGTGTGATTCTCCCAGTGTGATCTTTCCTGTGTGGTCCTTACATTGTGGTCCTCACAGTGTAATCATCACAGTGTGATCCTCCCAGGGTGATCCTCCCAGTGTCCTCACAATGTGCATTGAAATTCTTATTTTTGGAAGCTTCAGAGTGGCTGAGACGTCTTCACAGAATCCTCAATATCAAAACTAATTCTGTAACAGACTGCTCAATATCAAATGTAATTTGTAATGTCACAGAGACATTGAATTTACTAAAGTAAAACTTTCCATGAATTGAAAATATAATACCAAATGAAATATCGAGGATTGTATTCCTCACCCCCCCC
>NW_008474151.1:0-1256 GCF_000622305.1 Nannospalax galili | reverse complement strand
AATAGTAGTAATTAATAATAATAATAAAAATTAAAAACTTCAGTGAGTAGCCAATTGACAGCAGTGAGATTGGCTCTTATTTTTAAAATGCTGCCAAATGCTTGAAAAAGAAAGTGGAAACAACAAGTACATTTGTTGTATTTTATTTGAGTATAGCTACTATAGAATAAAACTGGAATTTCTTTCAAAGAAAACTGAAGCTGGAATTAACATAAGACATACCAATGCCACCACAGGCTATATGTCCAAAGTAAAGAACTCCCACATATCAAAAACACCTGCATGTTCATGTATATTGAAGTTCTCTTCATAGTTGCCAATTTGGAACCAACTGGATTCCTATTGTAGGTAACATAATAAAGAAGATGTGGTATGAAGCAGAATACTACCCAGCCCTAAACAATCATTCAGTCCTGTCATTTTTTTTATCATCAGGGATGTTTCTGGAGGATATTATACTGAGTCAAATAAGTCAAAATGAAACAGCTGCGCTACCTCATGATCTCATTCATAGTAAAATTCTAGAACAGTTGACTTTATAGAAGTTGTGAACAGAACTATAAGCATGAAATGCTAAGGAAGAGTAGGAAGAGAGAAGGTGGAGAGGTTGGGTAACAATTATTTTTTCCGTAGGATGGATAAACTGTGTGTGCCATGTCACAACAGTGTGAGTATAATTAGCAGAAACATGAACCTACTTAATCATTAGGAAATGATCAAAATAATTACTGAATTTGTATATGAATTAAAAAATAACATTGTGCCTTATATGCATGAATATTGCACAAATTGAATTCATAGTTTTAAAATAAATGATTCACAGAGTTATCTGACTTGGTTAAACAAGGTTTAAAAATGGGTTATTTTTTAAACAGACTCTAATCTTATTTTAAATACACTTCTAGTAAAATGAAATAAGTAAGAGAGGAGTCACTGTGAATAAGTGTTTAACAATGATATAATGTGCATAAGCAGCTACAAACAGCCCAAACTGAACTAAACTTGAATGCTTTCTTGTTTAATGTAATTTTATATAATTATTTGCTAACTCAATTTGTTATTTGTTTTTGAGTAGTGGAAGTCTGCTTTGCTACCTCCAATTCAGACAATGCTTTCAATGGACATACCTAACCTGGTGGTATTTCTAAGAGTGCAGTGCTATTGAACGTAATGGGATTGTCTCTCCTTAGTGAAATGGAAACAGACTGAATGCTGAATTGTTCATCACCATTATGAGCAAAACTCAAGAGTGTGCT
>NW_008474150.1:0-1255 GCF_000622305.1 Nannospalax galili | reverse complement strand
CACACACACACCCACAATTTTTGCCATGTTGCAACATTAAGAAGGGAGGTTTATCTCCTCTGTTTGCATTAACCTCTCATATTCCCTAGAGTCTTAGCAGTCCTTTGATGGATGAGCTTGCACAGTTCAGCCAGCTCACTTTTGGTGAGGGAGTTTTCCAGAGAGATTTTCCTCTAAGTCACTACCAGAAAGAGAATGGAAATGACTTCTGTTCTAGTTTGGTTTCTGTTGCTGTGATAAACACAGTAACTAAAAGTAACTTTGGGAGGAAACAGTTTATTTCAGCTTACAAGTTACAGTCCATCATCAAGTGGGCCAGGGCAAGGAGCCCAAGGCAGGAACCTAGAGGCAAGTACAAAAGCAGAGACCAAGTGGGATTGCTGTTCACTGGCTGCTTGCCCTGGTTTGCTTATACAACCCAGGTGACCTGTCCGGGAATGGCTCTGCCCACAGAGAGCTGGACTCTCCAACATAAATTAGCAGTTAAGAAAATGCCTCACAGACAAGCCCGCAAGCCAATCTGATGGAGGAAATTCCTCAGTTGGGATTCTTACGTCTACATTTGTGTCAGGTTGATAAAAGACTAAGGAGCGCACATTCTCTTGACTATGTCATTCTTTCAGTTAATTCTCCATTTGGCAAGTGCCTGGCCATCTTCTCATCAGCCATCAGTGTGTGTGGACTGAACTCATGCTTTGTTACAGGTGTGGGACCTGGAAGGTGAACTGGAAGCTGAGCTCAAGCGAAATGCTGAGGCCCAGAGGGAAGCTTGCAGACTGGAGGAGGGCATCAAAGAGCTGAGCTATCAGGTACTCCAGAAAGCCATTCTCAGTGGTAGTGGTGGTTCTGCCTGCAGCAGTGCATACCTCCCAGCCTGAAATGGCCTTCAGGGACCCTGTAGTCCTCTCTCACCATTTCTGAGCCATTTATGGTTTGAATCTGTCCCTTTCCAGAGTTCCTCATACACATTAAATATTAAAATTAGGCTTCTGTAAGAGTTTCTGGATCTAACTGTAAATCAAAATTAACATTAGTTCAAGCAAATGAAAATAGGCAGGCAAGTTTCCTACAAGTAGTTAATATAGTTCTTTTTATAAAAATATTTTATTTGTTATTTTTATTTTATGTATATAAGTGTATAGCCTGCATGTATATAAGTGTACCTGTCTTGTGCAGTGCCTGAGGAGGTCAGAAGAGGGTGTCTGAACCCTTGGAACTGGAGTTACAGATGGTTGTTAGCCACCATGTGGGTGCT
>NW_008474149.1:0-1256 GCF_000622305.1 Nannospalax galili | reverse complement strand
ATATATATACAGTGCTCCTTAGCATCTATCCCTCTCACCCAAGACCTTCGCTTCTGCACATTGCTCTAAGTAAGGAAGAAAGTTCATTTTGGCTTTCAGGTTCAGAGGTTTCATTCAATTCATGACTGACTGATTCCTTTGCTTTGGACTTGGGTTGAGGTGGAACATCACAGCAAGCAGCACATGGTAGAGCAAAGTTCACCTCGTAGTGGCCAGGAAGCAAAGGAAGAGGGAGGAAGGAAGCCAGTACTCCTTCACGGGCTTGTTCTCAGCACCCGAACATCCTCCCATTACACCCGCCTCCTAAAAATTTCATTGTCTCCCCATAGTGCCCTAGACTGGTAACCAAGCTTTAAATACATGAAGCTTTGGGGGACCCTTTTGGAGCTGGGAGGGGAGTAAGTTGCTGAGAACATTACTGCAGAAAGGGATTGATGCTGTTCTTGTAGAATGAGTTAATTCCCAGAAGTATGAGTTGTTAAAACAGAGAGAATCTGAACCCTGAATCATTCTGGCTTCCTGACTTAGCATATAATCTCTCCTTTCTAACACTCTTTCCCACTATGACACCTTCTGCAACGTGGAGGTAGAGCAGAGGAGGCCTTCTTCAGAAGCTGAACAGACGTAGCTGCTGATCTTGGACTTTCATCCTCTAATACCGTAAGCTAAATAAACTTCATTTCTTTATATGAAATATCCAGTCTCAGGTTTTTTATGGAAATAGAAAATACATGAATACATGAAGGAAGAGATTCAGGGACCAGGGATCCTTAAGTGCTAGAATTGAGATAGATTGTAGTTAAGATGTCTTAGATGCTAAGAGAAGATGTCATCTTGGTTACTATGATCTGTGAAGGAAACAAAGATTGGGGACATTGACATAAGGCAGCTAAAGCCATTGTGGTAGGTGTGGGTTTTCAGGAAGAGAGTGGAGAGCAGGTTCTAAGTATCTCGTTTGTCCATGTCCACATCATGTAGATACTATACTGGTCAATACTATATTGGTCAACTTTTCTGGTAAATCATCAGCTTCTTGTTGGTTTGCATTGTCTGTTAGCTGCACTATCTTGCTCATCTACTAGCTTCTGGAATTTCTGATGTGGCTATAGTTTCATAAAATCAAAATTTCTATCCCCCCCAACTTGGAAATCATAGAAATGGAAAATTAACTGTTCCCTTTCCTTTCTTCTCTGTGTGGAACTAGGAGACAGATGCTGTCCTCGGACTCCAAAGCACATGAAAGAGCTTTTGAAAGA
>NW_008474148.1:0-1255 GCF_000622305.1 Nannospalax galili | reverse complement strand
TAAAAAAGAACCCCCCCCCCCAAAAAAAACAAAAAAACAAATTTCCTCTGTTTGTATCGTCTGCTGACTGCTGGCTCTGCAACTCATTGATCTTAATATTTCCCTTTTCTGGCTAATTTTTCCTATTCTAAGTCCCACTATCTTCTCTTCGTCCTTCCTTTCCCACTCCTGTTCCAGCAATGTGAACCTCTTTACCACAGCTTTACATATAATTGAGATGACATTTCCTAGATTCTATTAAACATACATCTCTTTCCCAAAACAATGCAATCCACACATTTCTAAGGACATAATTAGAAAACTGTGCACACCCTGTGAAAGCAAACAGCACACTGGACCTTGCTTCTCTCAGAAGATCCTGGCAGACAGGCTTCTAGCTATACAGTGCACTGCACCAAAGTTACAGAATTCTCTCTGTGATTCACTCACTATCTGTTAATAAGTAGCAAGTAGTCACTAAATTGACATTAGGGGCCTCATAAAGTAACAGTCTAACAACACCAAAAGGAACACTTGATGTGATTCAGAGAGCCCACATTCCATGATACATACCTGCATGTAAGACTAGTATATAAAACAGAAATTTTTAAGAAGGCTACAAAAACAGGTTCTCTGATCATGACTTGCCCAAGGTGTCACATACAGTATTTAAGTCTTAAAACTATGAAAGTTAGTGAATGCATCCCATAACAAAAGTAAGGGGGGTGTCTTAAAGGCTGTTTCTTTTATCAAGAATTTAGAAAATAAGAAGAAAACTTAACCTGCATTTTAAGTTGGCATCCCCTTACAAAACAAACAAAATAGACCTGTTCATTTATTCTGTTGATTGTGGTGCTGGATACTAAGCATAAGATCTAGTTCTAAAAAAATTCAGTTTAGAGAGGAGATTAACTTGCAAAAAAAAAATAGTAACAGTAACACAATGAATATATAAAATACTATGGGGCGACAATTCAAAAGCCTGGAAAATCTATTCTGGGCTAACTGGCCCTTGGGACCAAGTTTTAAAAGATGAAAAGAAATAGGCAGAGACCATAAGCTAGGCTCCGAGAATGAAGCAAGTGTACTTAGCAGTTGGAGAGGGAAAGATGGAGATGAATATATTTTATTTGCACTGAAAAAACTGGTATTTATAAGTAATTTGCATGGGTAACAAATTTTGATTCACACTGGGCAACTCAACAAAATTAGCTGAATAAGACACTTGTTTTTTGTCTTTTTGAGACAGGGTCTCCCTGTAGCCCCAACTGGCCTG
>NW_008474147.1:0-1237 GCF_000622305.1 Nannospalax galili | reverse complement strand
CCAAAAAAAAAAAAAAAAAAAAAACTGAACTGACACACTTATTTGTAATACTTATAGATCAAGTCAAGAGAAATATCTAAATGTATACCAACATATTCTAAAACCAAAATGTCAAATGTGTTTCTCTAGATACTGGCAATGGCCTTTTAAAAATATGATCACAAGGAAAATGACTCACTCCCTCTCCCAGAGCACAAAATCTGCTTCTGTGGCTTATGACCCTGTGAAGTGACAGAAAGTATGATGTAGTGGAATTTCTTTCTTTCTTCTTTTAAAGCTATAATTGGGATGCTATTCCCTATCACACTAAATTGAAGCCTTTCCAGTATCATACAATGTGCTACGTTTTCTATTTTAGTGGCCTTTAACAGTCAAGAAAATATGTTATACGATTGAACAGGGCATCATTTTTAGCATGTTTATGGCTTTCCTTTTAAGCCCTGAGGTCACAGGGAATGTGTTCAGGTAGTTAGTTCAATCACCTGTTGTTTGTGGACAATGTTTTAGTAACAGAGCTTAAGAGTGTTCCCTTAAATATTTAAGACTTTACGATTTATCATGGTACTCTTCTTGTATGTTAAAAGTCTTATAGAAAATACCATGTTTTCAAACGCCTCTGCCTATGATCAGTCATTTTCTTTCTTTTGTTTTTAACATTCTTAGAAATACAGAATATCTTTGAGAATGCCATACTCTGTGAAAGAAAACATATATAGGAGACTACAATGAGTTTGAGTTCCATGTCATGAAACTATTCTCAAGCTATGTGCATTCCTAATTTCCATGATTGAATAATGAGGTCCTTTATAAAATCATGATACAAAAGACTAATCATTATCAAAGAATGTGTCTATAAAATATACTATATTGGTATATCTCTGCATTTATAGCTTGAGATTAAGGTTGCTACACAAATATCAGCCTTGAAAACAATAACACTGGCTAGGATAATATTACATGAATTTTTGTTAAATTTGTGTCAGATGTCCCATGCTCAAACTTTGAGGATGTCTGAGCACTGACCAGTTATCCAAGTACGTTCTTTGTCCTTCCATGACCTTGCTCATAGCAATTTAATCTTTAATACCCTTGTCATTTTCTTTCTACCTACACAAATTCTGCCCAGTACAATGGGCCATGCCAATATGTAGTTCACCTGCAATGTTTTCTGGATTCTTGAAACCTCTATTAATTTTCTCTCTCTCTCTCTCTCTCTCTCTCTCTCTCTCTCTCTCTC
>NW_008474146.1:0-1256 GCF_000622305.1 Nannospalax galili | reverse complement strand
AAGACATAAACCCTTTCCTACCCATGTTGCTTTTGTTCATGGGTTTTACAGAGCAATGGAAAGAGCTGCTATGTCATGAAGGATTGGGAGTGCATAGCATATTCTATAAATTTTGATGATCAATAATAAAATTATAAGGCAGGAAAAATTTCCATATACCAGTGCACCTCATTTGCATATGCACGAATATATTGTAACGAATACACTAGCAATGATCCTGTATTTGGGTACCTCAGTACACCTGTAGAACCACAAAATACATGCATCAAATACTGATGAGTCAACAGGAGAGATATGGACATCAACTGAAAGTGGCGTTCTTTCAAATTCAAAGTTTTCCTGGTTATTTTGTTTTAAATATTTTATTGGTTCTTTAAGATGTTTTTCTCATAAAATTTGTTTTAATAGTTCATAAAGCAAGAATAATAATTCTAACATACACAGTCTCTGTGTTTCTTGTGAGCAACAATTTGATATTCAGTTTCTTTTTCTGCAATGTGTTTTAACTGTATTTAGAGATCCCCCTCCATCTCCTATCAGATTCACCCCATCCTTCATAGTTTGGTCACTCCATGCACTCTATTAATAATTTTTAAGGTGTATATAGTCTAATTTGTGTTCCCAAATGCTCTTGACTGTGGGTTCATCCTCTGAGTTGTGGTCATCCTACCCAGAATCAAACCCTTCAAGAAAGCTGACTCTTCCTCTCCCAGTAGTTATGAATTATGAATAGTTTCTCAGCAAGGGCTGTGGCTTCTTCCAACCTCCTTGTTCTGCTCCATGGTGGGATTTATCTGGCTTTGACTTGCTCAGATCTTGTGCATGTGCTGTGGGTTCCTATGTGCAACTGTCCTGTTGTGTCTAGAGATTACTGTTTCCTTGAATCCATCCACCACCTTTAGCTCTTGAAATAATTCTTCTCTAGCTTCTGCAGTGATCCCTGAACCATGGGAAGAGAGGGCATGATATAGGTGTTCAATTTAGGACTAAGAACTCCACTGTGCTCATCACTACTTCAAGAAGTTTCTCTGGTGTGACATGAAAGGTATACTAATCTATGGAAAAAACAATAAGTCATTCAGAGTCAGTCTATCAGAGTAATATTAGATGGTTCTCTCCCATGGCCTGTTACCTATCTAGTGACAGGTTTTTGGCCTCAATAATGGTGCAAAGTATAGGTTTCACCTGTGAAGTAGGCCTTAAATCTAATCAGAATGTGGTTTATCATTCCTATAACATTATTGCCATTTTTTCAT
>NW_008474145.1:0-1256 GCF_000622305.1 Nannospalax galili | reverse complement strand
AGGAATCTCTACCATTACCTCTACCCTACACTTTTCTAAAAATTTCTTCAAACCAAGACCTAATCCCAGAACTTAACTTCCCCTCAGGTCTGTTCCTAGGTTCACCTTCAATCACTGTTCTATATCCTAGAGTCATCTTCACTGCAGAATAAGAACTGGACAGTATCCTTCTGTAGACTCTAGAATGAAGCCTGGTCACATTTTGGCTCCTGGTTGGCATATATTACAGAAAGAAGAAAATGTCTGGTTTAGTCCTTCAGCCTCTGCTTTGGTTTCAAATGAAATGTTCCCAATAGGCTCATATGTTTGAAAACTTGGTCCACAGATGGTTGAGCTGTCCAGGGAGGTTGTGGAAACTGGGTCATGAGGCCTAGGTGGCAGAAGTGAGTCACCAGGGCCAGACATTGGAGGTTACAGTGCCTCTGTTTTCCGGTCTCATTTTCTGTCTCTTGAGTTCATACCATATGAACAAGCTGCTGTCTTACTCTCGTTCTGCACAGGGTGGAGCTGCTGCCAACACCTTGCCATCCCCACAGTGATAAACTGTAAGCCAAGTAGGAATTGCTGCCTCCCTTATCCTGTTTTGTCAAGTAGTTTGTCAAAGTGATGAGAAAAGTAAAAGAGCCCTACAAAGGAAAAGCAGCTTTTGACCCCTAGGCCCCAATCTTCCCTTAACTGGGTAATGTTCCTAGATATACATTCCAGTATCTGTCATACCAAACCATTTTCATATCTTCAATGAATATGAAGAGAATCTAGAACTCCACATTCCAGACAAGTCCATCCCAATGCTGGTGTGTCTTGGGCCTATGATAATGTACAGTCTCTGGTGCAACTCCACCGAGACCTTTTAACATCATTGCAGACATGTACACTATTATGGTTTGCATCTTAATGTCCCACAAAGGCCCATATAATAAAGGCTTGTTTTCCAGTTTATGGAACTATTGGTAGGTGATAGATCACTTAAGGGGTGGGCCTCAGTAGGAGAAAGTGAGGTCACTGAAGGCATGCCCTGGAAGGACACATTATGAGACTGGTCCTTTTCATTTTACCGGTCTGTGCTTACTGGCTGCCCTGAGGTGAACATCTTTGCTCCTCCACATGCTATGTGCCAGGAGATTCTTGCCTCACTGGAAGCCTAAAGTAATAGGGCCAAGCAAGGGCTGGAGAGATGGCTCAGTGATTAAGGACACTGGTTGTTCTGGCAGAAGACCCAGGTTTGAATCCCAGCACCCACACGGCAGCTAACAACT
>NW_008474144.1:0-1255 GCF_000622305.1 Nannospalax galili | reverse complement strand
ATTATTTTTATTTTATGTGTATAAGTATATTGCCTGCATGTATGTAAGTGCGCCCATGTCATGCAATGCCTGCAGAAGTCAGAAGATGTCGGATCCCCTGGAACTGGAGCCAGAACAGTTGTTAATTACCATGTGGGTGCTGGTATCTAAACCCAGATGCTCTGCAAAAGCAGCCAGTGCTCTTAACCACTGAGCCATCTCTCTAGTTCCAACAGTTCTTAACAGTGTTATTCCTTTCTTGGTCTGTTGGCATAAGATTATCAGAAGCCCAAGTGGCCAGGGGGAGTCTTAGCTTCCAGTTCAGTAGAATGTTGTGTCTCCTAGCAGAAGCACTCCTCTCTCTGGAACCAAAACTTCTAGGCCAGTAGAGCATAAGGTCATGGAAATAGGAAGCAGTTTTCTTCCTAGTGGGTCACTAGGGATGATGGCGAGAGGCACTGATCCCATGTCCCCTAGTTTCCTGGACTTGTGATTCCTGACTATAGGAAAAAAAGTACCTTATATTGGATGCTGATTCAAAGCACATACCACCTTGTGGAGGACCCTGCCTCATCCCTCCAGGCTATTGCCACCTAACCGGTGCTGTGACTATGTTTAAAAAGATCATTCCACCATTCTGTCAAAGGTAGCTGCTTCAAGATGATGAGGACCATGGTAAGATGAATAAATTTCATGGGCATGAGCCCATTGCCACACTCCTTAGCTGTGAAGTAGATTCTCGGGTCAGAAGCGACCCTATGTGGAATAAAGATTGATAAGGCAAACTAACTCAAGCAAACCAAACACTTGCAGGCCTTTCGGCTCCCAGATCCAACAGTCCCAGACACTCATTTCCAGCCGTGGCTTATCCTTGGTCCCAAAAACGTGTGTCTCACAAGTCCCTGGAAGGAGCCCAGGAAACTGCAAAGCAACACCAGTGGGATAGGCCTGACTGGTTGTTCAGTGTTCCATAAAGAGGGCTTTTTCCCCAGGAACTGTTGCATAGCTCAAGCTCCTGAATTTTGCAGCTCCTGATCCCTCTGCCGGACACTCCTCCTCTGCGCTTTTCAGACTTCAGTGTGCAGCTCTGTCTGTCCTCTTTTTGTCTATGTCCCTATGCTGGTTTCTGTGCCTCTCCATAGAGCTCCCTGCTGGCAGATGAACACAGCACAGAGAGGCTGACGGTCTTAGCCAGGTATGCAGCAGAAAAGAAAGGGTCAAGGCCAGAAGCCACACTTATGGGGTACAGCCTTTGTGGCTTCTAGATGGGGAAGTA
>NW_008474143.1:0-1256 GCF_000622305.1 Nannospalax galili | reverse complement strand
AGCTCCGACTCCCGGCGACCGGGAAGAGACAACCCACGTACCCAGGCGGCGCCGGAGCCCACCCGCCACAGCATAAGGAGCGCAGGGCCGCCCGGGTCTCCGCGGGCTGAGCCTGGCGGCGGAGGCGAGACTGCGGACAGTCGGAGCCTCCTCCCCGCCGCCGGGTACACGTGGGCCGAAGCGAGGCCACAGGCTCTCGAGGCGGCCGGCTTCCCGAGAGGCCAGGCCGCGGAGGCCGCAGGCCGCAGCTAGGGAGGCTGAGCCCGCCGCAGCGGCAGCAGGGCACGGCGGAAGGCAGGGCGCCCGGGGCCGGTAAGGCGGAAGCGAGTGGGGGGGGGAGGGAAGCGGCGGGCCGCCAACCAGCGCTGAACCGCGGCTCACCGTGCCTCCATCCTTAATGATGATCTTCTTGGCCAGCATGATACTGCGGTTCGCGGCCCGTTTCTTTTTCTTCCCCTGGGTCATTTTACCATCCTCGACTCCCGGCGCTGCTGCAGCCACTCCGGGGTCTGACGACCCCAGCAGCGAGTGCCGTCCCGCCACTACTGCCCGGCCGAGCCGCTCCAGGCGCCCGCCGCCATCTTGAGGGCCCGGCCTGCCTCCGGCGGCGCGTCACATCGTGCGATCGGCCGAGCCACCGGCCCCGCCCCCATGACGCAGCCCCGCCCCCGCAGTGTGGGCCCTCCCGCGCGGCTTGGTCCAGTCCCTCGCACTTCTCAAGGTGGGGAGGTGTCTCGCCACCCCAGTGAGCTCTACTCCTCCGAGCCTAATTCTTTCTACTGTACCGGACAGTATGGCCTGTTATTGGTCCCCTTCACAGAAGAAGGAATTCTGGTTTCAGTCATTACCTGCTTATACCTGACAGATAGTTGCTCAGAAGCTCTATCTATCTAGACGTCCCAACTCCACCAACTCCAGCCATGTCCCCATCAAGACAAAAATTGAAGGGAACAAGAAACAGTTTTCCAGAAACGGATGGGTAAGCGATAAAGAGGGTCTTGTTTATTTGATTTTTATTTTAAGAGTCTTGTTTTGATGTACAGGGTCTCCACTTGAACTCAGGTCGTGATGGCTTACAGTACCCCCTCAGGACATTTTATTTACTGCCCATCCCCCTCAGGACATTTTCTTTATTTCATGCCCATCAACAACACTTAATGACCTGTGGCACACTTTGTAGGCTGCAATTTTGTTTAAAAGCCAGTTTGGGGAGAGGACTGCTAGAAAAAGCACATGATTCAAGTGAAATGTTAAAT
>NW_008474142.1:0-1256 GCF_000622305.1 Nannospalax galili | reverse complement strand
ATTTATTTATTTATTTATTTTACATTTATTTATTTATTTTTATGGTGCGTGAGTATGCTACAGTGTGTGTGTCAAGGACAGAGGACAACTTTTGGGAGTTAGCTTTCTCCTTCCACCACGTGGGTTCTGGGGACCAAACTCAGGTCATCAGGTTTAGTGGAAAGTGCCTTACCCACTAAACCATCTTGTTTGCCTAGAGATGCCCTTTCTAGTTGAGACCTGACGCAGAGACCTGAGTTACTCTGGGCTATGACAGACTGAGCTGAGATTCCAGTTTCCTTTTGACCATTTTCAACAACATCTTGAAAGGTTCTTTCTCACAACCACAGACTGAAGAATTCTGTTTCTTGCTAACTTTTTCCAGCCTAGAGTTTCCAATTGGGCTTAATTTTCCTCAGTTGGGGAGCCAAGATTCAACTGAGACTCTCTAAGAGTTCTTTTCTTGGAAACCAGTAAAATCAGGCCTTCTAGGGGCTAGAGAGATGGCTCAGTGGTCAAGAGCACTAGTTGCTCTTGCAGAAGACCTGCGTTTGGGTCCCAGTACTTACATGGCAGTCAACAACCACCTGTAACTCCAGTTATGGGGAATCTAAACCCTCTTCTGGCCTCTGTGGGTATTACATACATGGGTGCACTTAGATACATGCACAAACCACTTATACAGTAGAAATAATTAAATTAAAAAAAATAGTTTACACACAAAAAATCAGGCCCTCCAAACATACCTCCAACTGGTACCTTGCATCAGCTTGGACTGTGAATGAGGTGTTGGTCCCATCAGTTACCCTGTGGAAAATGTGAGCCAGAGTGCTCACTGTGAGGATTAAGTTACAATGCCCTTCTGGTTGGGAGTCTGTCCTTTGAAAAGTTCGATTCTAGCCTTCCTTGGCCCTACCTTGGGAAATGGCTTCTTGACTGTAATAATTTGGGTTTGTGTGTGTGCATATCCACACTCAGGCATACACATACACTAGTGCCATTCCAGTGGAAAAGGGAGACAGCAATTTCATGGTAGCTGTCTTTTTGATGAATGGCTTCATGCCTAACCACAGAGGCCATGATATTCCTGCCTTCCCCACTTGATAATCTGAAAATCTTCTGAGCCAGGTTTCCTTGCTGCAGACCTACTCTGGAATGCCGTGTTGGCTCTGTGTTTCAGTCCCCAGAGCCCACATCAGCAAGGCCTTTGCAAGAGCCTGTGGGTTTAAAGCTGATAAGGCGGAGAACTGATGGAGCACTGTTCTGAGAGAGTGGGT
>NW_008474141.1:0-1255 GCF_000622305.1 Nannospalax galili | reverse complement strand
AAGAAGCAAGATCTTGTGACTCTAGGAGGCAGGGCTAGAAACAGGCCAGAACGCATCACTTCTTTGGAAAAAAAGAAAGATATGATAATGAAACAAAGCCTGTGTACAAGGAATCCCCACATTCTGACCTCCAAAAACAGCAAATCACAAACTTGGAAAAACCAGGGTCATCTCTTGTTCAGATCTGCACTGTTCATACCTCTGGGAGGATCTGAAATTAGCTCATTTGGTTGAATAAATGAAGCAATCAATGAAAGCTCAAAGACAAGACTCTATGTGAAATGGCTGTGGGGATCTGAGAAGCATGGAGTGTTGACTGGCTTGGCATTCGCCTGGTTATTAACTAACTGTTGAAATGTAAGGATGAATGCTTTAATTCAGCTATAAGCAACAATGGTATGTAGGTATCTCTGAGTCGGCTTACAAATATGGTTTGGAAGCTGGGTGTGGGGGCACATGCCTTTAATCCCAACACTCAGTCAGGAGGCAGAGGTGGGTATATCTCTATGAGTTCAAGGCCAGCCAAATCTACGTAACAAGTTCCAGGCCAGCCAGAGCCATATAGTGAGACCTGTCTCAAAAGCAAAACTAAAAACCAAACAACAAATATGGCTTAGAACTTCTTATGTGATAAATAAAACACTATGGTATGAATGTATTTGTCACAAAATTGTGCCATATAGTTTCCTTAGAATTAGGACATATTTAGTGAGATTAAATTCATAATTCTACATTGAATAATTATTGCAGGCACATTCAATATATGATAAAATTACAGACGATAACAAAGATGCTAGCTCAGTGTTGCTTAGCATTTATTAAGTCTAATACTGGGTTAAATTGCATTATATGTATGACTCATGAATCTTCCATCCAACTGTCTGTAACACGTTACTATACTCACTTTACAGATACTAAAATGAGGCTGAGTTTACAGTCTCAAGTCTATTTAACAATGCCAAAATCAAGCTCTATACTCAAAATATCTCCTTTTTTCACAGCATTAAAGCTGGATCACTGTGTCAATTCTGACCAACAGGTTTCTTTCAAGTTTTAAAGGACTAAATGTGAAATTCAATATTTGAATAACAGTATTATTGGTTCTTAAAATATTTTATTTTTAATTATGTCTATACGTGTGATTATGTATGTAGGTATGTGCCTGTGAGTACAGGTGCCATCGGAGTTAGAAAAGAGTATTGGATCCCCTGAAGCTGGAGTTACAGGCGGTTGTGAGCTGCCCAATGTGGGTGGT
>NW_008474140.1:0-1256 GCF_000622305.1 Nannospalax galili | reverse complement strand
ATAAATAAAGTGTATATATAATGTCTAACTCCTCCTACCTACCCCCAAAAGAACACATTATATGTATAAGTGTGTGTGTATGTGTGTGTGAAGTAAGAGATTAACTATTGTACCTAATTGAATTATAACTGTGGAACAAAAAAATTCTCTCGCTCCAGTTGCTTTTGTCAGGGTATTTTATTCCAGAAACTGTGAAAGAAACTAGAGTGTACTGTGCCTATCACTTGCTGTGCCTTTTAAAAATCAAACAGGTAACACCTTAGAGGGACTAAGGTTTTCTTGCTGATCCCAGTTTCCATCCTACTGCTAGGCAGTCAGTTGGTTGTTGGTGTCCATGGGAAAGTACAGCAATTATTTTCCCCTCTGGACTCTGTAGGGTTGTAAAGATAAAAATGCTATAATAATGTACAGGAAACCTCACCTCCCTGAGAGGTCCCAAGAGCTCACTGTCTATTAGGGTGGTGATAATACTGGAGAGGCATGTCCCATGTCAGAATGCCTTCAAATGTGCCTATGCCAAGTGTCTCTATTCCACTCAGCTCAGCATCTCCAGGTCTTTCTCATCTTGGAATTGTATTTTTTAGTAACTTCTCCCTCCCATTCACTAGCTGTGTAATACCTTTTAATCAAAATATAATAGGAAATGAATTCGAATTCACAGAACTTGAACATATAATTGATTTTCCCCTGGGTCAGTAACATCTAGAAAGTGGGTTTGTGGAAATGTCAGTGAGTTCTCTGTTAAACTTAGAAATGAACAAGAAGCATATACTGTTGCACAGAAGGGTGACTGTTGGTAACAATTACACACTGCGCATTTCAGAAGTCTGGAGACAGGATACTGGACATAAAAAACTAATTCAGGAGGTAAATACATGTAAGCTAATAAGTCTGTGCAGAGTATATATATAATAAACATTGCGCAATACCTGCTAATGTGTTCTTTGCATATGTATTTATCAGCTATTCATAAATAATAATATTACTGCCCTCATCGATAACTTTTGCACTTTATTTGCTGATATGAAAAACAGAGACAAAATTACAGAAAGTATGAAAACAAGAGAACAAAGTAAGCGTGGTGTCACCAATTCCTAGTGCTCCAACTCTGCAGCCCAAGACAATGCATCATGAGTTCAAACCCTGCTTTAGGAACAGAGTCAATACAGGAATGTCTGTCAAGGAGACAGAGAAAGGAAAAATAGAATTAAAAATATTAGAATGATATCTAGTATAGCTTAATACTCAAAAAAGTG
>NW_008474139.1:0-1254 GCF_000622305.1 Nannospalax galili | reverse complement strand
TCTGCAAGAACAACCAGTGTTCTTAACCTCTGAGTCATCTCTCCAGCCCCTGGATTTTATTCTTTTTTAATATTTTATTATTTTAATTTTATGTGTATTGAGTGTACTGCCTGCATGTGTGTTAAGTGCACCTATGTCGTGCAATGCCCTAAGAGGACAGAAGAGGGTGTCAGATCCCCTGGAACTGGAGTTGTTAGCCACCATGTGGGTGTTGGCAATCAAACCCGGGTCTTCTTCAAGAACAACAAGTGCTCTTAACCACCGTCTCTCCAGCCCCAGGATTTTATTCTTTAGATGGTGCTATGGGAGCCTGAGGCCTCATCCATGCTAGGCAAACACTTTCTCAATAAGCTGCACCCCTGCCCCAAGGACTAGATTCTAAAGGTGAACACAGATTTATGGAGCACAGATCAGCTGAGGGTGTGGTGCTGCTGGTATAGGAGCTCCCAGGATGCTGGGTGGTGCCCTCGGTGCGTGAGGAACCCAGGCTGATGGCAACAGTGTTGGGAGTTGTTTTTTATTTTTATTTTTTAATATGTGTGTATTGCCTGCATGTATGTATGTAAGTGTCCTTGTGCAATGCCCATGGAAGTTAGAAGAGGGCGTCGGATCCCTCAGAACTGGAGTTACGGATGGTTATTAGCCACCACATGGGTTCTGGGAATAGAACCCAGGTCCTATGCAAGGGCAGCGAATGCCCTTAACTGCTGAGCCATCTCTCCAGCCCAGAGGAATAATTTCTTATGAATCCAGTTGGATGAAGAAGGGAGTGGAAGACAGTTGCTCTGGCCCAGGTAAGCCTTAGGGGTCTGCCTTCTCTGACTTTGCTCTCAAAGCTGCCAGCAAAGAGAAGGGGCTGTGGTGCTTCTGTTAGGAGCAAGGCACAGGGCAAGGGTCTCACCACAAAGGCAGTGGTGCAGCCCTTCTAAGGTCTTGGCTGGTCCCAGTCTGTGTTGGAGCTCCGTTTTCCTCCAGGGCTTCAAGGTAGTAGGAGCTAAGTACAAATGGGAGTCAGGCCCCTCTTTGCCTGGGACTTGGTTCCTGTTGGGTGGGCAGAAGCAAAGGGTTCTGTCCATGTGCCTGCAGCACATTGATTTTGAGGAACTATCTACCCCTGGGTCCCAAAGCACCAGTGTGCAAAGCAGCTGCTTTCCCTGGGACCCTTGAATGAGCCCTGGGATGTTACCTGTGTGCGCATCAGTTCCTCCAGGCTTTGAAGCTGGCTGCCATCCAGAAGAGGCAGGAGACCCCATG
>NW_008474138.1:0-1255 GCF_000622305.1 Nannospalax galili | reverse complement strand
ATGATTCGATTCCACCACGGACTAAGTTAACGTGGCACAAGTCAGTGGTAGAGGAATCAGTAACTCCATTTTGCCTAAAGCTACCTTCTGTACAAAGAGAGAAAACTAAGATGATCCAAATAGAGGCACAAGTTAGAAGATATTCTTTCCAGCAATGTTCTCTGCCTGGCTCTCTTCTTTTTGTTTCAAGTGAATATTATTATTGGCCTGCTGCTTTTCCTAGAAGCTACACAGGAACATGGCTTGGATAGAGGCCAGAACACGTGTTCCTGGATCTGTTTAAAAGAGTTATCTTAATATTACGGATTTTGACCAGCAGCTCTTTTGATTGTTAAGATCTGAGCGTGTCTGTGCTTTGTTGCTGGAATTTTGGGTTGCAGGGGGTAGGAGGAGAGCGAGGACACAGAAAACATAAATTGAACTAATGTGCTTGAGTTGTAGTTAATAGTCATTTGAGCTTCAACTGAGGTTGTGTTTAAATACTTCAGGGACAAATCTCTTGAGAAGCTCACTGGTTTCCTAAGTAGGGCATTTGAGCTGAATAATGAGGAGGAAGTGCTGACCTTGCTTGTTGCTCTGTCTGCTCACCCCAGTCTCAGTCTCTGAGTAGGACAGTCCCTCTGAGGTGCAGTGCCGGAGACGGCTGGAGAGGATGCGTCTTCTCTCAATCCACAGCTTGCCCCGGGCTCTTCTGGGAGCAGCCTGTATTAAACCTGTACATTTTTTATTGCCATCCTGATATAGCAGCTGCTGTCCTGGGCTAGCAATAAGGACTCTGGGATGAGCAGGGCACCCAGATTTAGTGAGAACAGCACTCCGTGCTGAGCCTCCTGGGTGGCTGTATCAGCACGCACTGTGTTAAAAATCAAACTTGACTTCTGTAGAGTTTGGGTCTGGAACAGCCCCCCAAAGCCTACATGTTAAAAGTTAGATACTCAGCCCCTGGCACTATTTGGAGCAGGTAGAAAGAGGTGGGACCTGTACTGGGGAGATGGCGTAGTCGGTAAAGTACCTGCCATGCAAGCAGAAGGACCTGAGTTTGGATTCCTAACACATAAAACGTAAGGCCCGGGGTCCACGTCTATACTAAAGCACTGGGGATATGGAGACTGGTGGATCCCTGGAGCCCATTGGACAGCCAGTGTAGCTGAAATAATGAATTCCAGGTTCAGTGAGAGAACCTGTCTCAAAAAATAAGGTAGAGATGGGGCTGGAGAGATGGCCCAGCGGTTAAGAGCACTGACTGCTCTTGCAG
>NW_008474137.1:0-1255 GCF_000622305.1 Nannospalax galili | reverse complement strand
GGCACAATCAGATCTACATCAGCTTATGCATCCATAGTGTGCAAGTCAGCTGTAATCAGGTAAGTAGGCCTCTCATTTTTAAGTGTGACAGTGGCCATTCTTTTAAATGTCAGGGTCGGGAATTCCTCCGGAGATAGGGCTTTGCAAGAACTACCTGGGCAGAGGTCCTGCCTTCTCAGGTTTACTGGCGATGCAGCAGATGTGATAATTCTGGAGACCCAGTTTGAACTAAGTGGCTCCTTTCCTTCTCTTCATCGTGCCTTTAGCATGAATGCTGCCAATTACTTCTTGGTTTGTGTGACGTTATATAAGTGAAGGAGGACTCTAAATCTTTTGACAGTTGACTCCTCTTTGTGGTACATTAGTGACACATGCCCAGTGTCTGTGCAAGCTCCTCTGCTGTCACCTAGGACGTGCCTTGCATTGAGATATTTCTGCATCCCACCAGCATCCAGCATCTTGATGTCCTCTTTATTGGGAGGTCAGAGATCCAATTGGAAGTGAAGCTGTGTGCCCAAGTTTCCTCCAAACATGAATGCAGAGCCAGATTTTGCCTGATAGCTTCTGAATATGAAAGCCACATGACAGCTGCCACCGTTGGTTTCACCTAAAGACCAGTGTGCTTATCTTGCACATCACTGTTGAAGGTTCATTTCTGTGGTGGTAAAATGCCCTGAGAATAAGCACCTTATTGTGGAAGGCATGTATTTACCACCATTCCAGTTATGCTCCACTGTTGTGGGGAAGACGAGGCAGAAACTGACAGCATCAGTCATTGCCATCCAGAGTCAGGGGCAGGGAGCAATCTAAATACATGTGTGGAAGGTCTTTTACTTGCTTCCTTGCCCTCAGCTAGGTCCCTCATCTTTTATTCAGGACTTAAATGTGTAAAAGGCGTAAGGTACAATGTTGGCCTCGCAAACCGTTTGGTAATCAGACCTTGGTAGATGAAAAGATATGGTCAGCCATTACCCTCAAGGTGACAGGTCAGATACTGTTTCTACTGGGCCACTTATCTCCTGGCCTTGGATTTTGAATTTTCCTCACATCTCTTTCTCTTAACGAATATTCCGCATCTTCTCTCCCTAGCACAGCAGGGTCCTACTCTGGAACACAGTGAGCCTGTGTGAGTAGGGGCTCTGCACCGCTCTTACCTTCCCGGTCTGTCCAGACTCTTAGAACATGTGCTGTGTCCTCTCTTTGGCAGCTCTCTTTGTGGATGCAGGAGGGGCTGAGTGACAAAGCTTCAGCAGCC
>NW_008474136.1:0-1215 GCF_000622305.1 Nannospalax galili | reverse complement strand
TCAAAAGGATAAAAAAGACATAAACAGATTGTGTCATGCAGTGTTTGTCATAAGAATGTGCTACATGCTGGGCACGGTCCTGCATTCCTGCAATCCTAGCATTTGGGAGGCTGAGTTAGGAAGATTATGAGTTTGAGACCAGTCTGAGGTACATAGTGAGACCCTGCCTCAAAATTCCAAATCAACTAACTAGCTGAAAATAAATAAATTAATTAAAACTCAAAACCAAAGCCAAAACAACAAACACACACAAAATTGTGGCCCATTCTAAATGGCAATGGACCTGTTTCCTCTGATAAGTCAATGGCATCAGAAAAAGGCAAGGGAAAAGGTTCTATATTAAAGGAGAGTTTGAGGGCCTGGGAATACAGTACTGTGGATAAACCACTTGCTACACAACCATGAGGATCAGAATTTAGATTCTAAAGATCTCCATTAAAAGCTGAGTGATATGATAGCTCCGCTGTAATCCCAGCAGCCAGAGGCAAAGACAGAACACTCAGCAAGTCGGCTAGCTAACCTAGTTGAATCAATGAGCTCTGGGTTCAGGAAGAGACCTTGCCTCAGTAAATAAGGCAGAGAGTGAGTAAGGAAGATACTTGTTAATGTCTGTGCACATGCGAAAAAAAAAAAAAAATGAAAGAGACCTGAGAAATGTGATGTGTGGACCTGGTTTGGATTCTGATTTCCAGCTCTGGGGAAATGTACCACCATGGACTGGATAACGAATGATACTGAGGAGTCCTTACTTCACAGACGCAGAAGATCGAAGTGCTGTAGCAAGATACCCACATTGTGATACAATCTTAGCAGTTATTGCATCTAGTGATGATTTTAAGGAAGCTGACTACATTCTATCTACTTTTTAGCATATTTGAAAATGTTCATAATAAAAATAAAAATTAAATTAGAAAACAAACCACTTGCTCCAAACCAATATATTCAGTGGTTCTTGGTCTAAGACCACAATTGCTTTGTTAATCTCTACAGTGCACTTGTTTATATGCAGCTGTATTTTACATACTGTAGTTAATGTAATCCAGTAAATATTAGAGGACACATATTTCTTATCATCTCCATTTCACAAATGAAGAAACTGAAGAACAGAGATATTATATTACTCTGAAAGATTACATGTCAAGTAATTTGAGAAGCCAAAGCTTCAACTAGGCAGTGTGTGTGTGTGTGTGTGTGTGTGTGTGTGTGTGTGTGTGT
>NW_008474135.1:0-1244 GCF_000622305.1 Nannospalax galili | reverse complement strand
GAACCCCATTGTGCCCACACTCAAGGGAGAGGCTCAGATATGTGTGTCCCCAGTTGTCCTAAATCTTGGAGGTCGGTAGCTGGTCCTCTGTCCTTGTTATTTGTCTGACATTATGGCAAAAGCCTTGAGTTTTTCTTTTTTCCTCTCGGTTCCCCAAGTCTTTGCAAAGGGAGCATCCCCTGACCATTTGTAACAGAGCAAGGGTGCCCTGTAAAAGGATGTGACTGTGTCCCTCCTGACAACAAGATCCAATCTCCATCACTCACCCTAAGTCATCAGGAGGTGGGTGATCACAGGGTAGTCATTACCTCCTTTCAAGTCCAGGGCATTCCTTTAAACTCTGTGTCATGGGACTATTGCTACCCTCAAGTACCATGTGGACATGCAGGCATCCAGGGCTTGTAAAGAGAAATGATGACCCCATCTCTCTGCAAACATGATGTCACCATCCATGGGGTTTTTCTCCCAGGATGTGACAATGTGGTTCACTGCTCTGAGCCAGGAACATGGATGAGGGAACAGGAGGGATTACATGCTCTGTCCAGAACTTATTCCACCCTGTGCCCTAGCCCCTCACCTCCCTTTGGGAGTCTTCAGGGACCTTATGACAACCTGTCTTCTGGGTGTTTATTCAGTTATAGTCATTGTTGTCTACCAGAATGTTCCTTCCATCAGGGAAGGAGCTGGGATCAGTACTCCTGGTAAAACCAATATTTAGCACACACCAGCTGGCTGACTGATGCTTTAATTCACATATTTTTCCTTTTAAAAATAAAAACCACTCATTCAAAGTCTTTACTTTAATGAACATTAACATCTTTATGGAGTTGTACAACTATCACCGTACTCCACTTTTAGAACATTTCTACCCCATGCAAAAGGCTGCCTACAGTCACTTCCATCTTCCCTGCCTCCAAGCCCCCGGCAAGAACTCTCTACTTCCTGGCTCTACATTTTACACAATGACATCATGTAACATACACCTGACACTGCCTTCTTTCACTTAGCATACTTTTAATGCTCATCTGTGACCCAGTATGTATCAGTATCTTGTTTATTTGGTTGTGGAATAGTTAGTATCTTACAATAAAAAGGTGACACATTTGGTTATCCCATGTATCAGTTACTTTTCTGTTGCTGTGATAAGACACTATGACCAAAAACAACTTATAAAAGAAAGGGTTTATTTTAGCTGAGAGAGAGAGAGAGGGGGAGAGAGAGAGAGAGAGAGAGAGAGAGAGAGA
>NW_008474134.1:0-1255 GCF_000622305.1 Nannospalax galili | reverse complement strand
GTGTGCTTCTCTATGTGTGGCATAGGTGTATGTGTGTATGTATGTGGGGTGCGTCCAAGTGGAGGCCGAAGAAAGACAGTAGGTGTCCTGCTCTATCATCCTCTACCTTATTCTCTTAAGACAGGGCCTTTCACTGAACCTGGAGCTGGGCTGACAACTAGTAAGCCCCAGTGATCCTCCTGTCTTTGCCCCTACTCCCAGTGCTGGGGTTACAGGTACAAGAACCCCCTTGCCTGGCTTTTTTTCGTGGGCTCTGGGGATCTGAATCTTGGCTTCACGTGAGTGGAGGTCTTCATAAAGAATGCCTCAGGTTGCTGCAGGTGACAGGGTGGAGCTGCAGCATCTCTGGCTCCCACTCTGACTGTCAGGGACAAAGTCGCCATCCCTCTGGCAGCTCGATCTTCATTTACCTTGTGGTGTTTGCCAGTCACAGCTCACCTTTCTGTCCATCTTCTGAGACTGCATTCTGTTAGGCGGATCGCCCACATTTTCTCCAAGGATTCAGACAGAGCGTCTTGCTTGTGCTGATGTTCCATCTACTCCATTAGGAATTGAATTTTTCATTGTTTAATGTTCCAAAAGTAACAATGACAATGACAATAGCAATAATGATTCATTCAGCAAGTGTTCATTGGGCTGGAACCTTGAACCAGCACAGGATGGATGTGATGCCTACATGTCGGCATCTGTGCAGAACATTTTGTGTCGTTATCTCATCTCATCTTCAGGTTAACTCTACAAAGTCAGTACTATTATAAATTTGGTTTTCTAGTTAGGAAAACTGAGGCTCATCAAGATCAAATGACCCCTACCTTCTCTCTCCAGAGAACCATGTACCCCCGTCGGTGACTCTCAGCATCTAACTAGGTTCTGATGACCTGGTTCCTTCCATACAACAGTCTTAGGGATGGACTTGGTGATTGGTAAGTAACTGACATTAAAAATTTTTTAAATTTATTTTTATTTATGTGTTTGCATATTTTGCCTGCATGCATGTAAATACACCTGTGTGTGCAATGTCCGTGGAAGCCAAAAGAACGTGTTGGATTCCCTGGACCAGGAGTTATGGACAGTTGTCAGTAGCCATGTGGGTTCTGGGAAACAAACTGTGCAAGAGAAGCCAGTGACCTTAACTGCTGTACCTGATGTTTCTGATGGATATTTTATAGGTGTTGAAGGACTTTCAAATGTAAGAGTTTATAATAATAGGGTTTTTTTTTCCTTCTTTTTTTTTTTGGTGTTTTTGAGACAGGGT
>NW_008474133.1:0-1255 GCF_000622305.1 Nannospalax galili | reverse complement strand
CAGGGCTCCCTGCAGCTCTAGAAGCCTTGCAGAAACTCTCTGTCTCTACCTCGACATCTGGGTACCAAGGCAAGGATGATAAGGCAGACAACCATCCAGACCCGCAGGGTTTCTGAGGCTATAGATGGGGGGCTGCTCATGTTTTTGAGGGGTTTGGTTTGTTTTTTAAAAGGTCTCCTGTATCCCAGGCTGGCCTTGAGCTCAGGGTAGCTGAGGATGACTTGAACATCTGATGCCTCCGCCTCTGGAGCTCTGGAATTGCAAGGGTGAACCACCATGCCCATTCTGGTTCTAATACTTCTTTTACTCTCTGTCTTTAGAATTTTTTGGTTCGGGGATTTTGCTTGGGGTTTAGGGGTTTCTTTCCTCTTTGAGGTAATTTCATCCATCACCTGGCCCTGGTGTTAATCTTTTGTTTTGTTTTTTGCTTGTTGGGATTTTTGTCAGTGGCAAGTTGATAATAAAACTTATTCCTAGAAGCTAAAATGACTCACTTTTTTTGTTGTTACTGTTCTTCTTTATCTGGTCTTACTCTGTAGCCCGGGCTGGCCTCAGACTTAGGATCCTCTAGCCTCTGACCTCCACAGAAATGTTGAGGTATGTTCTCATCAACCCACTCCCCCTACAGATAATTAAAAATGTAATACAACCTAAAAAGAGGACTTCCCAGATTTACCACTTGGGCACATTCCCAAAGGACTCAATCCTACATGGAGACACTTGCACATCCCTGTGCACGGTATTCATAGCAGCCTAGAACCTGGGATTACAGCTGTGTGCTGCCATGTCCTGGAATTGACTGCATATGGGTATCTCTTTTTCTAACCCTTCTAGGTTTCCATAAGTCAATTGAGAAACCAGCCCTGGCTGTCCTTGACCTCCCAGAGATCCCCCTGCCTCTGCCTTACGGGTGCTGGGACTGAAGACATGAGACCCCACACCCGGCTCCTTTGAGAAATGTTTAATGCTTCATAGACAAGTATCCACTAGTGGGTGGGCCTGTTATCTACAGTATTTATGTATGTGAGTGTTTTGCCTACTTGTAAGTAAATGCACCCATTCGTGCAGTGTCCTCAGAGGCCAGAAGGGGGTGATGGATCCCCTTGAACTGGAGTTCCTGACAGTTGTTAGCTGCCATGAGGGTGCTGGGAATCAAACCTGGGTCTTCTGGAAGATCAGCCAGTGCTCTTAACTGCTGAGCGGTCTCTCCAGCCCTCAACCTCCCTTCTTTAAGCTTACACAGTACCAGGTTTCC
>NW_008474132.1:0-1255 GCF_000622305.1 Nannospalax galili | reverse complement strand
AGTGCCGCCAAAACAAAGCAATACCATATGGGTGGTTTAATCAAGAGAAACTTAGGTTTTCACTCTTCTGGTGTCTGATAGTCTTCAGGAATCAGCATGGTTAGACATTCTGAGGCTCTGTTCCTTGACTTAGAGATGGAGGTTTTCTCATTGTCTTCACATGGCCTGCTCTTCATAGGTATGCCCGGATGTCTTTTCTCCTGTGAAGGGTTTAGCCAGATTGTGACCTCATTTAACTTTTATTGTGCCTTTAAAGCTATTATCTCCAACAACGGACTATTAAGGGATAGTATCAAACTATGAATTTGAGGCACACAGAATTTAGTCCATTAACAGATATGTCACTGTTCATAGAAGGTAGAAGTCTAGGCTAGTCATATGTTTTTCACAACATGGAGCTGTGAGCTGGTTGGGGGGAAAGCTGCATAAGGCACAGTGTAGAAAACCACCAGTACTCCTTAGACAGCCTCCTTGCCATCACCACACTATTATATTGGCAATATCTGTCTTCTGTTTTTGTGGAATGAGGGAAGACCAGATTTATCTCGTGGCTTTGGCTGGAGTAAGGCAGCTGAATACTAAGATTCTCTGATGTGATGGGAAAAAGACATTTCTGGTCTTTTTAAAGTGAGCATGAGTTGTGTTTTCCTTTGTTTTGACTTACAGATGGTTGATGTTTCAGGATTTTTTGAGGTAATAAGAAAACAGTAAATGTACCTGTGTCTTTTTTTATTTGTTTGATCTTTTTTCCATCTTTCAGAGTACGTATCTTGATTTGTTCATGTGGAGGTTTGAATGAAAATGCCCCCCGCCCCTCCCGGCCACCATAGGCGCCAAAATTTTGGACATCTTGTCCCCAGTTGGTGGCACTGTTTTGGGAGATCTTAGAAGGTGTGGTCATGCTGGAGGAAGTATATCACTGGGCCGAGCTTAGAGAGTTCCTAAGTCTTGCTGGATTTCCAGTCACAATTTGGTTTGTTTCCTGTGCCTCCTTGAAGATGTGAGCAGTCTTCTTTCTCCTCCAGCCATCTCTGGTCACCATGCCTCCGATTTTGATGGACTCTGATCCCTCTGGAACTGTAAACTCAAATAAATTCTTCCTTCTACGTGTTTCTTTAGTCATGGTGTTTTATTACAGCACAGAAAAATTAATACTGTTCATAATCTTAAGGGTCTTAGTTTTTAATCAAAACTTACTTAATAAGAAAGTGTGTCTCCTCCATTTTCCTGGAAACAAGCTTTCTCCTGTGTGTGT
>NW_008474131.1:0-1255 GCF_000622305.1 Nannospalax galili | reverse complement strand
TGATGAACCCAGAGCTCACTGATGAACCCAGAACTCACTGATGAACCCAGAGCTCACTGACACAGCCAGCCCACTTGGCCCAGGGATCCTTTGTCTCAGTCTTCCAAGCAGAATCTAGTACCAAAATATATAACAGAATTTTTAATGAGTAGATGTCAACCCAGGAAAAAGTAGGAATCTATGTGTTCATACTGACATGACCTGCTACATGTATAAAGCAGTTGGAAATTCTCTTCCTCTTAGTCAAATTCCAAATTTTGAAGAGATGATGCAGGGTCTGGAGAGATGGTTCAGCGCATAAGAGCACACACTGGTCGTTCTTGAAAAAGACCCGGGTTTGAATCCTAGTACCCACAGCTGCCCATAACTCAAGTTCCAAGGGATCTGATATTCTTTTACAGCCTTTGTAGGCACTGTGTGACACAGGTGCACTTATATACATGTAGGCCTAACATCCAAACACATAAAATAAAAATATAAATTAAAAAACATTAAAGAGATGATGCATTTAGAAAACCACAATTTGCCAGGCATCCTTATGGCAGGTCTGGCAGGGATCGTCAATGAATGGTAAAAGCAGTAAGTTGACAGTTCATTCTAACGGGATATTATAGAACCTTAATTATCCAGAAAACACTTATTTATGATAATAGGAAAATATGACCAGGCATGGGAGAGTATGCCTGTAATCCCAGCATCCGGGAGTCTGAACCAGGGGATGATCGTCACAAGTTCAAGGCCAGTCTGGGCTACAAGTGAAACCACGGCTGAGGAAAAAAACTAGGGGAGGGAGAGGGAGGGGAAGAAGGAGGAGAAGCTGAAGAGGAAGAACAGAAAGAGGAACAAGAGGAGAAAAGCACCTACAGAAACCACCCCAGGCAAGTGGCCCCAGTTGAAACAACAACGAACGTACGGCATGCATCTCCTGAGGGCGGGCCGGACAGACAAACGCCAGACTGAGCGGTACAGCTCACAAACACTGCTTGTACCCAACAGAACTCACGGGCGTGAGGGAAAATAAGGATCCAGTTCAGATCGGCGGCCGATGGAAAGGTATACCAGTCCAGTGCGGCCGTGATGGGGCTCTGCGCTGGAATGGGAATTGTTAATGTCAATTCTATCAATCAGGCATATTCAACCTGCAGCCTGCCTTCTGCATGTATCCCAGGACAGCTGAGAATGCAGCCCAACGTGTTTCTGGATGACGGTGTCAAAAGTTTAGACACCCCCACTAGTGCAATTCAAAAATCATTAT
>NW_008474130.1:0-1252 GCF_000622305.1 Nannospalax galili | reverse complement strand
ATAATGCACTGAGTCCATTTAGTGGTGCTTGTGTGTACTTGTGTTTAGGGCCACCCACTTGAGATTATGTAGCCTTTCAGGGCACTAGTCCCTGGAGAAAAGTAATTCTTTCTCCTTCAGCATTGCCTGTAGCTCTTCCACAATGGCATGTCAGGTGCTGTTGTTAGACTACCATTTGTGGAGATTTTGTGAGTGTAGCTTCCCTATCATGTCTAGAATGTATTAACTAGCAGCAGGTATCTTTTTCCTCTGGCCCTTAGATTCATTATGCCTATGCCCCCTCATCTGAGATATTCCCTGAGCTTTGGGTGTAGAGATTGCATTGTAAATGTGTCACTTAGTTCTGGACAACTCACAGTCACTTATTCTTTGCATTTGGCCAGTTGTGGAACTTTGTAATAGTCTACATCTATTGCAAGAAAGAAGCTTCTTTGATGAACAATGAGAGTTACCCTTGTCTGTGAATATAAGGATACGTATTTAGAATATAGTAAAAAATTATGTTGGTCTAGGAAGGCGACAGTAGTAGGTCCTTCTCTATGGTTTATGACCTCTCCAACCAAGTGTACTATATTTACAGTACAGCATGGATTCTCTCCTATTAAGTGGGCCTTAAGTCTAATAAGACAGCTGTTGATTACCCCCAAGATAAAACTGCCACTATTATATCAATAGAGATAATTTGCTGGATCAGTCATTATTGTTTTCATAAGCATCATAGCTGCATAGGACTATTGATTATTTTTCTCCCTTAGCACCCTGCTAGTACCTTCTGATATTATGAGAGCTAGTCTTTAGGGAGGAGGCTTCCAGGTCAATTCCAGTCAACGCTCCAAGTCCTGTGTCAAAAATATGTTGTGTCTTCAGTAATAGGGTCATATCTTCAAATTCTGGGAGGCAATCAAGACTGTATTACTTGGGGAGTCTCTTGAACTGCCCTGTCCAACAACTGGAAGGGAGGTTTCCCTTGCCTGGCACTGTAATTTTTGTTATATAACCATCAACTACACATTGTATATGTGCTATGCTGTATGTCCTTCCTTATTCTTCACAGAGTATGTCTCTGTATAACTATCACATAGTGTGTGTAGTTGAAGTTATATTCTGTGTGGTCACATGTGCCCACTTGTACACAGGCACAAAGCCCAGATAAACCCTAATTAATGCTCAGAACCCTCTGGGATATTCATAACCAGTTGACTCAATCAACTGTGAAACAGAAAAACAGACAAGGGCAATGATTTTTTTTTTT
>NW_008474129.1:0-1255 GCF_000622305.1 Nannospalax galili | reverse complement strand
AAAAAAAAAAAAAAAAAAAAAAAAAAAAAAGACCAACCTCCCCCCCAAATATGCTCATAATAATAAATTTCTTGTGGTGCAAATATTGCATTTCTCCCAAGAAGGATCCTCCCCCTTAGGATAGCGAAGAAGAAAAGGGTTTAAGAAATGGGAGGTAGAGCCCAGAAATGTGAAGCCAGAGCAAGATAAAACTGTTTCTTGCTAACTTGTAGAAAACATGGAATTCAATACTAAAATTTTCCATGTAAAGGGTTCTTGATGCATTCGGCCTCCCAAAGCAGTCAAATGTATTCCATACAGCTAGACAGTTCTGGGAAAGCTTTCCTTTCTACTCCTTGTAGTACTGTGGGAGAGAAAGCTAGCAGGGATTAGAAACACACTTTTTGCAGAACTAGGGAGACCCTGGAGAGGTGTGCAGGGGGCACATAAATAATGGAAGAGCTGTGGCAAATGCTTTCGAAGTGAGCCATCTGTCCCTGCTGCAGAATGGAGCAGTGAAAACATGACCCTAACCACAGGGTCCTGGCACAGGAGAGGGCCTGTTTACGTTTCCAACACACATCATAAGCAGCTTGGTGCTCGACATAAGAGAAGGTGCTCAAAACATACCTGTCTTTAGTACAGGAAACGACTCACTTTGCAGATCAGCAAACCTAGAATCCAAGAATCTAAATGACATGCTCCCAGTCACACAGCAGACAAACTGCAGAGCTGGAAGATGAGCCTGGGTGCCCTCCCTCTCCTCTGTTGGTACACTGAATGCTCCCCATACCAGGTATTGTATTAGGCACTAAGCATTAACATGGCAGAAGATCAAATTGTGCCAGAGGAGCAGAGACTTGTTTGGAGGCTGTAAGTAAGCAAATCCTTACAGAAGAAGCACAGAAAGAACACACTGACACAAAACTTACGCTAGGGAGTTTGAGAAGCCAGGGAAGGTTCAGATCAGTAAGGTTTCTAGACAAAGTAGAAGTTCACCTTGACTGTGAGGATGAATAAACATTAGCCCAAAGAGTAGGCTCTGACTTTTTTTTATGGGATCTCTGGCCAAAGATGCTAGGACAGCTAGGAGAAAGGGGAGGGGGCTCTTGTGCTTGTGCAGTGGGAGAAGAGCTAGGCTTGAGAAATCAGGACAGGAACTGGGGAGATGCTCAGTGGTTATGGAAGGCTCTTGCAGAGGATCCAGATTTGGTTCTCAGTGCCCATACTGGGCAGCTCGCAACTACCTGTATCTTCAGCTCCAGGGAATCCAATA
>NW_008474128.1:0-1255 GCF_000622305.1 Nannospalax galili | reverse complement strand
TTGTAGTGAAGATGTAAGCCTTCTAGGGTTCAAAGTTTTTTAAGTCTTCATGACATTATTACACATATGTCATAACTCCCATTAGCTTTTCTATTTGACTTCTACGAAGTCTTTATCTGAACAGTGTGTTGTGCTGTCATTTGACCATCACCTGGAGGGTACATTTGTAAATATAGGTTTAAATTCAGGTACTGGGATAACTAAACAAAATTCTGAATTTGATCGGGGCATACTATGCATATATGGAAATATCATCCTGAACCCCATTACATAAGTACAATTAATAAAAACTTGTAAAAAGAAAATTATTGATGCTCAAGGTTCTTTAGACTTCCATTTGAACAGAGAGACATTTAAAGAGAGACAGAGACAATAGGAGATGGTGACTTAATGTAAGGAATTAGCTCACACAATTAAGGAAATGGAGAAGTCTCAAGATCTGCTATTTACAAGATCCAAACCCAGGGAAGTAAGTGGTATATGTCAAGGTCCCGAGAGCCAGATACTGAATTATGTAGATTCATATGTCTACATCCAAAGGCCTGAGAGCTAGAAGTGCAAAGGTACACCAGTCATTTTCTGTCATGGTGACAAAATACCTGAGACAAACAACTTGAAAAGGTTTATTTTGTATTATAACTCCAGAAATTTCAGTCCGTGGTTGACTGACTTCATGGATTTGAGCCTGATGTGAGGCAGAATACCAGGGATGTGAAGAATGAGGCAGACATGGCTGTGTACCTGTGACAAAACCACTTTAAAAGCAAAGAAACAAATAAGATAATACCACAGGCAGTATATATTTACATCATTTATTTCTAATTTATAGTCCCTGCTTTTCAACGTATTCAATATGGAATATGACTACTGTATGACTGGGTTTAATTTTGTTATCTGATTATTAGTATTTAATTTATTGCATTTGTTCCTTGTTTCCTTTTTACATTTCTGGATTTCTTTGAATTAAGTGAGGGGGTTTTTTTAAATGTAGGAATGACTTTTACAATATAGACAAGATCTGGACTAGTGACTTTTACTTAATCTTGCAACCCAAAAGTTAATGTGTATAATGTAAACTAGATTACTGAGACACCATGTGCTCCCTTTGTGACCCAAGAACCTGAACTTAATATCTCAGGACCCACTTTACTCTCCACCCAAGACAATGAATGAATGTGGATGTGCTTGATTAACATACCAAAATGCTGAAAGCAGTGTGTTTTCACTTTGAAAACAGTGAGAAGAATTGAGAAGT
>NW_008474127.1:0-1255 GCF_000622305.1 Nannospalax galili | reverse complement strand
TAAATTAGTTAATTCCTCTCTTGACTTCTTCATATACAATCTATTTTTGACGTGAGTGATCGATCTATCTGTGAGGCTTCTCGCTCAGCTTTTTTATTTGATCTGTTATGTTTTTTATTTATGTCATTTCATTTAGAGTTTCCCTAATATTTCTTCTCCTTATTCGACTCTATTTTCAGCTGTATCCTCTTAGAAAATACTGAAGTCCTCTTTTCCAAACAATTTATGATCATTCCTTTGAACTGAGTCTGGAATTTCATCTACGTCATTATGATGGGGGTTACTAATTACGAGCTTGAGATTTTTGCGGGAGTCAAAGTGTCTTGGTTCCTCATGTGATTCATGTTTCGTCCTGAAATCTGTCTATCTGGTGTTAGCTCACTGACTAAGATTTGTTGCTGTCTTTATTCTGTTTTATTTGTTAATTCAGGTTGCCTCATCCCTCCCTCCTTTCTGTAGGTGTGTTTGCAGTGTCTAGGAGAGACTATATTGTAGTACCATTTCGTTGTCGTTTTCACCGTTTAGAGCCCAGGCACCAGGCTTTATTTGCAGTCTGCTCCTGTGGGTTCAGTCATGTCTACAGCTACAGTCAGTATCCAGTAATAGAGCAGTAGCAGGTGACAACAGAATAGATATTCCTCAGTACCAAATAATCCTGGGAATAAAGACAACCGAATATACCGCATAGACTAGTATGTTAGTATGGGCAGAAATGAACAGACGAAGAGTGTCATCACAGTGAGATTAGCAATAAATATTAGTCAGTTGGACGGTAAGTAGAGAAGAGGAATGTACATAGGATGGGACATCATGAAGCAAAGGGAAAAATGTGATTGATGTGTGGGAGTTTGGGTTTTTTGTTTTGTTTTGTTTTGTTTTAGCAGTAGACTACAGAGGAGAGGCAAATGTATATCTAGATATCTAAACCAGTTCTGCCTCTGGGCTTTGGGAGATGCAAACTAAGAGGAATGGGTACAGGAAAAGAGAAAGGAAGAAAAGAGAGAACAGAGAAAGAAAAGAGAGAGCACATGCAGGTGCATAAGACAGTGAAAAGTGTTCACAGCAGTGGGGGACTCCTGCAACAAAGCTCTAGTAGATAAGAAATAGCTGTGGGGAGGAAGGAGGGCTGCTGTAGAGAGAGGATAAGGGACTCGGTCTCCTGAATGTTGTCTTCACCTCCTCTTCGTGATCTTGGTCAGGGCTCAACTCCGTGTTGTTTTATGCTGGTCCCTTCTGTTTCCACCCCTCCCTGTGT
>NW_008474126.1:0-1254 GCF_000622305.1 Nannospalax galili | reverse complement strand
TTGAAAGCTATTTCTTGGAGAACCTTAATTCAAGAGGATAATATACTCTTCAGTTAATATTTTAGACTCTGAGAATAATTTTATAACAGTTTGTTCAACATAGCATCGTGTGGGAAAAGCCCTTATTTTAAAGCTGGTGATTAGAAACTGAACAGTAACAACCACTTCCTCATAACTAGCAACTGGCAGGAAAACTCACTTTTTTGTTCTTTCTATAAAGCATAACACAAATACAGAAAAGGTGAGGGCCCTGGAGAGATGGCACAGGGGTTAAGAGTGAGGACCCGAGTTCAGTTCCCAGTACCCATATTGGGTGGCTTAAGACAACCTATAACTACAGTTCCAAGGTATCCAGTGCCTCTTCTGGCCTCTGTGGGCACTGCAGACACATGGTATACGTACATACACATTCAGGCCCACTCACATACACATAAAATAGAATCTTTTTAAAAAGAAAGAGAAGAGGTTAAGACATAAATGTCCACGCCAGTGAATTCTCCTGAAGGACTCTCCAAGACAAGGTATATTGACGTCACCTTAGTGCCCATCCCCCAAGCATTACCACCATCCATCCTGAGATTTGAGTATTTGCTTCCTTTTTAGTTTTACCACCTAAGTCTGCTTTCCGAATATAAAGACTCCAGTAACAACACATTTGGACTGTCCAGCTTTTGGCAGTTGGGAGTTACGCTTCTGTGAGCACTGCTGTACATTTCCTTTGGGACACGTGTCAGCATGTCTGCTGGTACACACTTTGGAAGAGTCACTGTCACTAAATATGTAAGGCATTCTAAAGTGGCTATAGCAATTTGCTTAAGCAGTAGGAATTCCTAGAAGTTACTATTGCTCTTCAGTACCTTCTTGTGACATTGTATATGTTTGTGCCTGCTGGTGTCTCCAGGGCTGGTGGAGTCCTAGTTACAAAGTGCTTACCTATGCCTGTGTCTTGTAGTGTTCCTACAGGACTTTCAAAGTTTCTGGTCTTATATAAGTCTTTGATCATTTTAGTTTATTTTTTGGTACTGTAATGAAGGGTATGTCCTAATATTGTTTTAGGTGCCTCTAGGTGGCTGCACCTCTATCAGTTTGTTTCTGGGCCTCCATGTCTGCTTTTGTACCATTGCCTTGCTCTTTTGGGTTCTCTCCTAGTATAATTTGAAATCCGGTATTGTACTTTTGGCATTGCTTTTTCCTCAAGAATTCTTTAGCTATTTGGGGTTTCTTTGTTTCCATAAAAGTTTTAGGATTTTTTTT
>NW_008474125.1:0-1255 GCF_000622305.1 Nannospalax galili | reverse complement strand
TCTATTTGATGAAATGAAGAATCTGAAGCCCAGAGAAGTGGGAGGACTTGCCTGGGGCCACGTGTGGCTAGGAAATGGTAGAGCCCAGGCAGGCATCCAGTCCATCTCTTCTAACGACACCCAAGTTCTTTCCACAGCACTGTTCTAGACAGAGTGCCTAAAGTGGTGGTAGGAGAGGAAGAGCTTTGGTCTGAGGAGGGCTTGCTGGCATGATGGAGATACCCCAAACAGAGCGGCAGGACCTTCAGAAACACTATAAGAGGGTCACTCAGAGTCCTCAGCTGACACTCAATGTCTGATGGTCCAAGAGTGTATCAATTGTACAAAATCTAGATTTCCGCTGGTGCTAACAAGTTAACAAAGTTATTCCACTTGTCAAAGTCTTACTTGTATCACATGATAGTTGGTTGGACTTTCAAATGGGCAAGTGCTAAGAGGTGGAACGAGCCAGATGACAGTGAGAACTGCTGTCCCTTCCTATGGCCCCCCTTGCATGTGTTGGCAACACCTCTACCCTCATCCCCGGCCCAGTGGTGAGCACTAGACTGATCGTGGAGGGAAACAAGGCCCAGAGTACAAGGAGGTAGCCCAGGGTCACCAGCCTGCAACATCCAGGAGGAGAGGAAGGAAGATGCAAGCAGAGGCCAGTCTAATTTCTCTCTAAACGTGTTCTCTGGAGGAGGAAATGGTATGGAAAGAAGGAGAAGATTGCTCTTCTACTCGGCTCTTCACTATTGCCTGAGAGGGCCGATGATTTGAGAGTTAAGGAGTCTGGGTTCGAAGCTCATTGAAGCTTCACTTTGAATGGTTCTCAGATTTCCTGTGATGAATCTGTGTGCATCCCTGCTCTTTAATTTACAAAGAGCACCTGCCCTTTTAGCCTGCAACTTTAGCTTTTTCCAAAAGCACATTACAAAGCATTTTAATGTTGAGTAGCATGCTCATATTTCCGTTTTATGGCTTGCATTGTTCAAAATGCAGTTATGAAAAGCATGCTTAATAAAGTCACTTCGCTGTTGTGTTTTTTTCTGCTGCAGCAGCTATAAGCCATATATATTATTCAGAAATAACTTGCCTTTGGACCTTTCCTTCTGAGATGGAAATTCATTTTACCTGGCTATAAATCAGGCTCAGAGGTATCTTTAATACAGAATAGCAGATAAAACATACTTGATAACCCTGGTGTTAAAATACCATATGACAAAAATAATTTTCTCTGCAAAATTCAAAGAGGAAGTATATGCAGGAGTGTGTG
>NW_008474124.1:0-1254 GCF_000622305.1 Nannospalax galili | reverse complement strand
CATGGATCCATACCAAGGTGCAGCTTGATTCTTTTGCGATAGTGTTGATGGGATTCCCTCACTATCTTTGTGGTCTAGAATCAGTTTCTTTCCTGAACAACAACAGGAATTATATGAAGACTTACTGGTACGTGTGAGTAAATGAATCACACAATGTGCTATGTTGAGGCCAGCTGGGCCAGTGAAGAATAGACTCTGTGGTCCTTTGCCCATGTTCTCTGACAACCACAGCTTGAAACAGTGTGGTTGGGGCTGATAAAGATTACATAAGACTGAAAGCTCAAAAACCTGAACATCTTATCCTTACCTCTGGCCACCAAAAGAAAGCAAATGGAGATCTTGTGGCAACCGAATCCTCTTCTAGTGCCTGATAAGGAGCGAGAGAAAAGGTTATGATTTCTGCCTTTAAGAAAGTGTTTTCTTACGAGTGGGGAGTATGTGGTGAGAGATGAAGAGTGCCAGGTTCAAAGAACGGGAACGTTGGTGTAGTGATTAGGAATACGGGATCTGGATTATATGAATTAGGTCTGAAATCTGACTTGATTATTAATTCTGAAATTTGGACAAATGACTCAGTCTCATTATTTTTGCTATTGCTATAATTGGGGGTAATTATGAATAACCTATGGTGTTATTATGTGAGCTGACCTTATATTCAGAAAAGGTATGCAAAGTTGTTTAGCATGGGCCTGGGCATACTGCAAGTGCTTAACACATGGTGGCTAAAATTTTGGTTTGTTATTTTGTCACAAGCACATTCTGTTTTTTTTCTGTGATGGATTAAAGGGAGCACAGAGAACTCATAGAAGAAAAAAGAAGGGATCACAGATGGGTGCCAACCCTAGGTGTGGTCTGGGTAAAGGCTCAGGGTCAAACGTGAGAGCACACTCGGGACCCTGAAGTGTTTTCAGGCCATAGCTACATCCTTCTTGAACTTAGCAGGAAGCCCTGTCTGGGCCCTGGCTAGATAGTGAAGTTAGAGGCTGGAAGAGGCACTGGACTGCCGGAAAGGCTGCACTTGGTCCAGCTTCTCACTAATATGCTGGGTGCCTGTGGCAGATTGCAATGGTGGCTTTGGCTCCTAATCCCTTTGTCTTCTGTTATGTTGACTTTGCAGATCCTTTCACAAAAGATGGAATCTTTTACCCAGGCCTTAAATCTGGACTGGCTTTGTGACTTATTACAGAATCCACAAGAAACAATGGTTTCCCAGTTGCAAGCCTAGATTTTCAGAGATCTGTGTGTCTCTTTTTT
>NW_008474123.1:0-1254 GCF_000622305.1 Nannospalax galili | reverse complement strand
GACCTCACTTCCTCCCACGAGGTACCACCTCCGAAAGGTTCCAGCAGTTATAACAGCCTCCATATGCATGGAACCGAGTTCTTAACTCCCATGAACTTTTGCAGGCAATGTTCTAGATCCAAAATAAAGCACAAGTTTAAGTTCCGGTCTTCTTTTGTAAACCTGTGCCCTGTGCTATTTGAATGAGAGGTGCTGAGCAGCACAGTAGAAGGGATACGGAAAGGCTGCAGTGCTGTGTGATTTGCTCCTCTCACCTGTTCCAAGATACCACCCACCCTGCTGAAATCCACCGTCACTGTGGCGTCCCAATAATAACGAAGGGCAGGAAGACTCAAACACCCAAGCTAAAGCTTTCCTAATCGTAATTATCCTTTCCTTTCCTCTATGCTTGTTTCATGCTGTGCAAAGTCCTTTAGATCAAATTCTTAAACTCCTTCTCCCTCCTGTGTGGCATAACTCGGATCCTTGCTGAACTGCAATGTGTCCTGACCACATCCTCTAGTTTCCTCTGTTGGGTCAGTCTTTATAGCTCTTCGTCTGTGTGTGTTTTCTAAATTGATGCATACTTGAAAGTCTCCAGGTGGTGCAGATGTCAATTCCTGGGCTCGATTCTCCTCCCAGGAAGACAGGAAGACTGAGGACTGAGATTCTGCAATAGCTCCGAGCACCTTCCTGAATGCCGGTCCTATTTGTCCAGGGTTCCCCAAATGACAGGATCCTGAGTACATCTCTTGGGTACCCTTACCATGGGAGTCCCTACAGAACTTTCTAGGCAAGCCTGACATGTTTTGTGCATATGCATTTTTTTCAAATTTCATGTTTTCATTCTCACATCATGATTCATTATTGGTTGTATCTTTCCTCTGTTCTTTCTTTCCCATGACGTTTCTGAGATTTTGGGGCAAAGGCAGCAGGGGTGAAGAGCAGATAGCATGTGTTTAGTAAATACAGAGTCTCCTGGTGACGTTTGGGTTATATTCTGACAAACTCATCCTAAGGTGGAATATCACAGAATTTGAAAAATCATCTAATGTGCCTAGCCTAGTGAGCATCTTACTAGAGTTGAAATGCTCTAACTCCAATCATAGTGATCTCAGTTGAGATGTTGTAGTCCCTGTATTAAATCATTTCAGCCACTCTACTAAAGGGAGGTTTGATCTTTGGCAAGGGATTTTGCTTTCTTTACTTTAAATTGTGTCTATGTTGGGACTGGAGAGATGGCTCAGCAGTTAAGAGTACTGGCTGCTCTTGCAG
>NW_008474122.1:0-1254 GCF_000622305.1 Nannospalax galili | reverse complement strand
ATGTGTATGTTTTGATTTTAGGTAAAGAAGAAGAAACAAAATATGTCACAGTAAGCACTTTTCATGTGTTAACTACTATGACAGGTACTGGAATTTCATGAAAACTATGTCAATATGTTTGCCAAATGAACAATAGAAATGATAAATGAGAGACATATTTTACACTTTATTAACTCAAAGGATTATCAGCTTTGACCATTCTCTCTCATCCTCAAAGATGAAATAGCTTGCTTAGACCACATTGATGGCTCCTGGGACTTAGGACCGATTGATGACACATTCTCCTACTGGTTCAGTCTCTCTTATTATACTTGAAGTAGAACGCAAATCAAGGTCATTAAAATTGATGTTCAACATCTTTAAAGACTGATTTTTGAGGCATCAAGATACAAGCACACAAGTAATAAAAGTAACATAGGTTATTAGGACGCTATCATGCCATTGCATATGCTGAAGTTTGATGAGAATCTTTCAGCTGACAGAGTTTGCTGTGGAAGCCAGGCTGCAACATCTGAAAGGTTAAACAGGTACCTCTTGGTGTATTTTCATCCACGAAGGTAAATCTCTATTCAGTAACACCTGCTTGCAAAGTCCTTCCGAATCTATACTCCTCCAAACTAAAAATATTCCCCACTGACTGCATTTATTCAGGAATTTTTGAACTATGATATGTCTCTGCAAGATTAGAAAGTTAAGACATAAACCTGTCACTGAGGTTGAGAAAGCCATGCCGATTTGCATAATGATTTTCTTTTAGTTTTATTTAAATCTCTATTTCTAAACATGATATGTTAAATTTTCAGTCAAATGGCAAAAATAAACTAAACCAAAATGAACCCTAAACCTGTGGGTTCCACCTAAAGTGAAAATGTAGAGGTATATCCAAAAACAAATATTAAAAACAAAAACTTTAGTCCAATTTCTCATATCAAAATGAATTAAGTAGCTCTATTGTCTGTGCAGTGTAATTTTATCTCCCTTCTCTTTAGGGCCTGTAATTTGAGAGGCTAATTTAGCAAGGAAAAGCTAAGCTGTCTGCTACTTTTACTAAGAATAATTTCCCAACAGGGATCATAGAGAGCAGTTCTTTAGAAGATTCCTGCTTGAGCAAGTGAACTGCTGTCCAGCTAGAGGTTGAAACTGCAGCTTTAAAAGTTACTTCCTAGTCACAGTCGGTTACTTTCCGAGCTCCTTGGCATCTGCGCATAGATATAAAGTTGTCAGGTAGATTTCAATGGTAATGTTTTTCACATC
>NW_008474121.1:0-1254 GCF_000622305.1 Nannospalax galili | reverse complement strand
TGGGGACTACAGGGAGGAATTGGCTTGGTCTGGATGCAAAGGATCAGGAAGGATTGGGAATTCGGGGCTAACACATCATTCCAGGGGTCTGAGGTGTCATGACAAGAGATGGGCCAGTGCCCCTGTTAGGAGGAGTGATGGGGTGGGAGAACTGGGAGGGTGAATGAAGCTGGGGGAGTCAAGGCACAGTGGGAGCAGCAGCAAAACTTACTCAGGCAAGCTGCTGGCTCCAGGAAGCCCTCTGTTTTATTTTTTAAGGAACTATTAATACTTTACGGGAACATACTAGCAAATTTACTTTGTAGATGGAGAAATTTCTCTTTATATGTTCCCAAGCAACGGATTCAATGGTACCTTCCATCAACGTTTAATGTCATATTTCATTTATTGCCAGGAATGTTATGATTTCAGATATAACTAATAGCTAACAACTTATTCCTCCATACACACATGTAGATAGATGTATAATAAGCAGGTAGGTAAATAGATAGAGGACAGATAGATGACACATAGATAAATATATAGATGATAGACAGATACTATATGCATACATATATTTGAAGCTCAGTTCTCTTTTCAAAACTAATTTCAGGTAAGAAAGAAATGATTCTTTATTTACTGATCAAAAATGTCAATTGGGCAAATCTGATAATGCAAAATACAAAAGCACAGTGGACCAAGTATATGCTGATCTGTTTGTTTTCTGTATAGCCTTTTAATTTATGACCCACCCAACCCAATCAATGTTTACTTGAAGCACTTACAAGAAGTAATGGATATAAATTACATTACCTGCTTAGAAGCTGGCTAGAGACAAAGGACCTGTTATCAGCAGTAGATAATGTTATATGCTGATGCTAAATAGTGTTCATTTTGTTAAATATAATTATTTAATTTTTGATATATTGTTATTAATTCTTTAATTTTATATGTGCATGGATGTGGCATTCCCTGACGCATGGCTGTCTTACAAGGGACCATACTCCTAAAGAAAGCTGACTCTCCTTCCCCTAACAGCTATCAAATGTCATCAGCACCTCAGTTGAGGGTAGGATTTCATGAGTCCTTCCTCACTTCATGCTGGAATGTTGGCTTATTTGATCTTGTTCAGGTTTTGCACTGACAACTACAACTTCATTTATTTTTTTAAGTTCAGCATTATATTGAAAAGGTTAATACATCACAGCCAAGTGCAGGTAGTCTAGGAATGCAAGGGGGAATTGCATTAAAAATTAACCAAGATAATTTATAAGA
>NW_008474120.1:0-1254 GCF_000622305.1 Nannospalax galili | reverse complement strand
GATAGGCTGACTAGACCTCAGTAGATGAACTTGCACTGAGGAACATCTGGAAATACTAACTCAACACAATAGGCTTAACACAAATGACAGAAGGTATGAATTCCAGTGGGGTTCTATGGGAGGGGGCCAGTGTGATTAAGATTGATGGAAATGTTCTGTATGAAATACACAAAAATTCAATAAAAACAAATTTAAAAAGAAAAGATTCCACTCTCATCCTGTGTTTTCTTTTAGGATTAGTAGAGATTTAGGCCTAGTGTTTTAGGTCTGGGTTTACTTATGTACCTATGTATGGTCAACTGTTCCACCACCATTTGTTAAGAAGGTGAGAAGGCTGTGTGTTGGGGAAAAGGATGAATTAGTCTTCACTCACGTGTATGTGAGTCCATGTGTATGTCTATGTGTACGTCTACAAACACAGTAACTGTTGCAGTGTGAGTCTGAAACTAAGAAAGAGATAGAGAAGTGATTTGGAGTCAAGCCTATACAGAATGTAAACCCTCTAGACTTGGTCAGACCTTCCATTAAAACAGGTCTGACCAGTCCTCAGAGATGCTAAGGATGTAATATGGAAGGGAAGGGCAGAATTGCTTTGAGCCAGGAATGGCCAGCTAAACTGTGGGGATTTAAAATCTGTTCTTAGCACCAAAGTCCTACTATCCACTGTGGAAAAGAAGAAGCAGGAAACGGAGCCACACTTTGGAAGCAGAGACAACTGTGAGTTTCTAAATTACGGCAGTGGCGGGCTTATAAAAAAATCCTAAATAATACATACTGCAGCAAATATAACTTTCATAGATACACACATGGGAATGGAAAATTCAAGCAACTTTAAGCCTTTAGAAAGAAAGAGAAATTGCTAATCTTAATCTGGTAAGCTTTCCTATAAACAGCTCTTACGTTATCTACAGGTCTCTAGTGTTCACTATAAATATTTAAATTTTAAATTGCATTCTTTATGATTGTACAAACATGAAGTTATCATGAGCCTATTCCATCTACTAACAGCTATCAACTGTGTGTACCAGTGTCCCCAGGCCTGTCTAACTCTCTCATACTGCTCAGAAGCCATGTCTCCTTGCCTCCAGATTTGGTGGGAAAGAAACCTAGTATGTGGCCAAAGTTTGGTTCTCTTCTGAAATATAGATGCTTATCAAACAAGATAATATCTGGACTGTAGTAGGAGCTCAACATGGGCTGAGTTAAATCAATTTAAGTCACTTAACTACAGTTACTATAACAGGTATAAAAAAA
>NW_008474119.1:0-1254 GCF_000622305.1 Nannospalax galili | reverse complement strand
AGAAAGTGCAAGCCCCCCCCCCCAAAAGAACCACTTATGTCAAAATAGTCCCCTTCCCTAGGGAATTTATGATAGCTGTAGGCTTTGGTTTTGAGTGTTAAGTTGGGCTTAAGGGGCAAAGTCATAGACCCTTGAAAGTGAGGCTTCCTGAGTCAATCTGGGTGCTTACTGGGCTCCTCTTAAGGTGTAGAGTGGAGAAAGAACTCAGCCAACAACTGAGATGAAGGGCAGCTTGTGTGTCTCACTGGACAGGCACATGTGAAATCATATCATTATAGCTTGGCATCACAGAACTGTGGGTAATAGTCAAAACATCAGTGCTGGCACTGGGACAATTGTTTATCCAAAGTAAGTAAGACTAAATGGTTCCCTGTGCTGTAGCAACTACAATAATCAATTCTGGTTAAATGAAGAACTAAATGTTTACAATGAAACAAAGCCAAAATTTGTTCCAGAAGGATTGAGTGTTGTGGAGTTGTGAAGTACAGAACTCGCTCATCACTCATCGACCACTGATAGATCAATGGCTCACTCTTCTTTGGAACTGAAATCTATCAATATCTATTAGGGTTGAAGATATGTTTATTCTAACTAAGATACAGCAATTCTATTCATAGCTAAAAATTTATATTACGTGAATACAAATCGATGTGTGAGAATGCTCTGAGCAGCACTATTTGGCTTCACAAAATTTAGAAACAAACATCCAGCACCTGGCGCATTAGTTTCCTACTGATGTGAAACAAATCACCACCCATTTAGCATTTTAAAACAACACCCATTAATTAGCCGCAGGGCTCTGCAGTCAGAAGGGCAGGCCTGGTATGCTTTCGGCTCAGAGTCAAATGGAAAACATGGGGCTACCTGTGATCCACTCACAGCATGGGCTCTGGACTTATCTGGAACGACTCTCATTCAACCTTGTTTTTGTTGGTATCAAAATCTAGTTCTTTGAGTGTGAGCAGAGTGATCAGAGACAGGCACACAAGGATTTCATATCTGCCATAGTTTGTGCATGTTAAACTTTGCACACCTAAAGAGGAATGTGCTTTTATTCAGCGTCTTTTGATGTGGTCGAGGGATTGAATCAGGGCTTCCTATGTGTCAAACAAGCAGTATCTGAGCTACACTTCAGCCTCTGTTTAATGGTTTTTGCAAGACTAGGCATCAAACTGAATCTATATTCTTTCACTTGTTAGGCAAGGACTCTACCACTGAGCTGTTTCTCCAGTTCTCTTTTTTCTTTTGTTTCCA
>NW_008474118.1:0-1254 GCF_000622305.1 Nannospalax galili | reverse complement strand
GGGAAGCAAAATGTCTGAATTTTCGAAGTTCTGCTTTATTTTGACCATGGATTCACTAACTGAACGAGTGGGAAAAAGAACAGCAGGTGCGGGCTCTCAACGCCTCGCCATCTGCTGCCTTCCAGCCCTGTGCTGAAGATCTAGGGCCGCCACCCACAAAATTTGCGCTTTTTCCTGCAGGGATCAAAGTCCGGTCCGGCCCGGCCCAGTCCCGCCCTGCCCCGCCCTGGCTCCTCCCCCAAGGCACAGCCCCAGCGGGACTCTATGAATATTCAAATAAGAAGCTATTTAAAGACGCCGCCGCCACGCGCAGATCCCTGCCCCACGCCGTTAGGCCCCCTTCGTCCAAGTCCATCACTCCAAGCGGAAGCGCTGCCAGCATGTCTGATAAACTGCCCTACAAAGTCGGTGAGTCCCAGGACGCGCAGCCTGCCACCGCGAACCGACTCCCACCCTGGACTAGTCCGGGGCGACCCGAATCGGTGGCCTCGGGGCACCCCGAACCCCTAGAATTGCGGGCTCTGCACGCTCCTGGTCGCAAAGGTGCCTGGGGGTTGGAGTCCGCTAGCCGCTGCGAACTGATGGCGGGGCGCAGCCGGGGACTACAAGTCCCACCATGCCCCGCGACGCGCTCCCTGAGCCGGTGGCGCGGGCTACGAGCGGGTGTTTGGTGGTGTGCTCCGTCCTTCCGGAGCTGGCCGGCTGGGAAAGCGCATCCTTGAGCTGCTTGCTCTTGCTGGAATCGGCAGTAGCGGCCCTGGGCCCTAGCGTTTGGCAGGCTGGGCGGCCCTCAGCAAGGGCCCACCGCCTTCTGGGCCTTGGACAGGGCACGGGCGTGCACCAGTGCTCTAAGTACTGTGAGAGGCCTGGGAGGCAAGCCTGAGGACTGAACTGGTCTCCGTGCACTGGGGACTTGGGGCCAGCTACTCAACCTGTGTGGTCACCCACTTGGCAAGCATGGACAGTTGTTCAGAGACTCGAGGAAGATTAGGGGTCGTTATACATAACTTTCCCCTATTAATGGATGATGACTCTTTAGAAGTTTTCAAGTTGAGCGTTTACAATGGGCTGGGCACACCCCTGTAGCTTTATTCTAGATCAGCCCGTTTTATTATTGTAGCTTCCTAGGGAAGGAACAGTTCATTTTTACGATGAGAATCCAGAGATGTAGAGGTTATTTGCGCCACAGCCTTGCAGCTGGAAAGTGGTTGACAAGGATTTGAATACAGGACATCAAGACCACTGGGCACATCG
>NW_008474117.1:0-1254 GCF_000622305.1 Nannospalax galili | reverse complement strand
AAAAAAAAAACATTTCATAAGTTGGTGAGAGACTCTGTGGTGTGTGTTGATACAGTGGTGATAAAATGATGCATTTACTGACAGATGATGTTACTTATCAGAAGAAATTGGGTCCTTGGGACACAACTGGAGATAATTCTTTATAGTGAATTGGTTGACTTGAGGGACATTCCAAAGTAAAACAAAAACAGAAAACTGTAGTCTAGCTGGGGCATGGTGGTTCACCATAAGAGCCTGATGCAGGGTCAGTGAGATAGCTAAGCAGATAAAGGCACTTGCTGTCAAGACTAACCACCTTAGTTCAATCCTAGGACCCCCAAGTGGAAGGAAAGAATGGACTCCTGCAAGGTGTCCTCTGGCTTCTACATGTGCAACGGGGTGCACGTGCCTACATGAGTACACTCAAATAAATAAATAAATGTAATTTTTAAAAGAGATTGAGGCAGGGGGCTCATGTGTTTGACATTAGCCCAAGCAATATAGTGAATTATAGGTCAGCTTGGGCAACAATGTGAGATTCTGTCTCAATAAACAAAAACTGGAACAATGACTCAGTGGGTAAAGCGCTTGCTTCAGAAGTGTGAGGACTTGAATTCGGATCCCTAGAACCCAGGTAGGTGTGGCAGCTTGCTTGTGGTAGCTGAAGCAGCTAACTCCAGGTTCATCCAGAGACTCACCTGCCTCAACATATAAGATGGAGAGTGATCAAGGAAGATACCCCACATCAACTTCGGCTCCTACAAGCACATGCACACATAAGCCACACACCCGTCACAAACGTGCACCCACACACGTGTGATTGCGCAGTTTAACTGATATTGATTGAACTGTACTGGCCATGAAAGGCAACGATGCAAAAATACACAACTGCAAATTTACAACAGCTTAATCTGTTACAAATTTGTCTTGCCTTCAATGGTCCTGCTATATTCCACTGAATCTGGGCAATGATCCAGGGCACATGTCCTGAATATAGTGAAACAGTGGTCTTGGCTGCCTAGATCCCGTGGCTCTGCCATCCCCTCAAGAGACCTCCATGTTCTCTCCAGCAGGGGAGTAGAAAGAGGCTCTCAGAGGCAGCATGCATCATTTCTGCACACGTTTCATTGGTGACAGACAGAGGTACAGCTTTCTCTGACTGGAGCAAGGAAGAGTTAGACGCAGGTTGTGCTGAAGGTATTGTTCTGTCTGAGCTATGCATAGTTTGTGCTAGGCATTGTTGTGTCTGTTGGATAATAAAATTGAAAGACATAT
>NW_008474116.1:0-1253 GCF_000622305.1 Nannospalax galili | reverse complement strand
TCCTGCCCTGAGTTCCTACCTTGGGCTCCCAGATGAACTGTGACCTGGGATGTGTAAGCTAAATAAACCTTTTCCTCCTCAAGTTTGTAGTGGTCAGAGTATTTTGTCACAGCAATGAAAAACAAACTAAGACACCATCTTTTATCCACTAATGAAATTGAAGTCCAAGTGACCTCTAACCCGGGAAGCTAGAGACAACAGAGAGACTAATAGAAGCCAGACTGTCATCAGTTATATTGCCAACTGTGCATTCTTACTGAATTTTGAAATGAAGACTTAGAATGGCACATAACTAGTGATATATGAGTAAACATTTTAGCTAGAGACCATTGGCAATGCCTGACAAGCTGCAGAGTACACTGTACTCCTTGCTTCTAAAACTGGCTTTAATGTGTTGTGAGTGGTAAACAGGCATTTGATTAGGGGAAGTGATACTTGATCTGTAGAATCTGGTGCCATCATTACCAGAAATGAGCCTGACATGCCTGATGTCTGGAGGGACTGTGAAATAATGGTCCCATGGTTTTAAAAATACGTTTGGTATATTTTAAGCTGTAACCTTTAGCATGCGTGCCTTGGAGAGTCTTCTTTCATGGGAAAGTTTATACAAGAATGCTGGCTGAGCAGTTAAATCTGGAAGGCCAGCACTCCCCTAGTTTCTCAAGAGACACTTGCTCTCCCAAGAAGGCATACTATGTGATAATGCTACCTTGCACACGTTTTACTGAACTACTGTATTCTAGTCACTTGATTATTATTCGTTGCTCTATAAATATTCAGCTGTAACTTTAATGAGTTTGCATATAGAAACAGTTCTCTCTATATTTGGCACTTGTGAGTGAATAAAGAAATAAGAAGAAAGAAATAAAACCCTGGTCTTTTTTCAGTTCCTTGATAATCCATTCATGCCCCGTTGCTGAGTGCCCCCTAGTGGGCACAGATGTCAGCTTGAGGTAAATCTGGACCAAGCTTGGATGAAAGTTTCTTTTGTCCACAAGTCAACTTATAGGAACCCAGGTACTACAGCCAACTTAGATCGTATTTCTGTCAGGAAGTTCCTAAAACACACCCCTTCCTGCAATCCTGAATCTCTGGCCCTCTTTGGCAGCTCTCAGGGAATCTTTTAGATGGTTCTCATTAACTCCATCTATGTTATTCGGTATATTTATTAAAGGTCACTTCCTTCATTCCAAAAATGATTTATGGGAAAAATGGGGGCACTTTAAATGGGGAAACCATGGTGGAAGTGTTAG
>NW_008474115.1:0-1254 GCF_000622305.1 Nannospalax galili | reverse complement strand
AAAATATCCAGCAGAAGCAGCTTAAGGGAGGAAGGATTTACTTGGGTTCCCTGTTTTAGAGGGTACGCACAGTCCCTCACAGTGAGGGAGGCAACAGTGGGAGCAGTTTGTGGCTGTGACAGAAAGGGCATGAAGTGGTTTCCTCACATCTTGGTGGATTTAGGAAGCAGAGCTCTAGCCAGAAGCCCTCAAGGCGGCCTCCAGCAACCCACCTCCTCCTGCTAGCCCCACATCCTAAAGGATCTATAACCTCCCAAACAGTACTGCCAGCTGGAGACCAAGTGTTCAGACACATGAGCCTGGGGGGAGGGGCATTTCACAATCCAACCATAAAGACAGCATCATCCTCATCTTGCAAGTAACAAGATAAGGGTCTGGAAGGGTTATGATTATACAGTGCTAGGTGGCAGAACTTGAGGGCCAATGTAATCCCGTTCCTCAGGTCTGCCCTCCTTCTCCCCTGGGGCCCTGGACAGGACAGAACCTGGCACTCAGCCTGCTGCAATATCCATACACATCCAATCCAGAGCAAGGAGTCCCCCACTGGGTATCGCCTGCCTTTCATCTGAATAGACCCAAGTGAATACCCAGGGGCCGTCAGGACCTGTCCTTGCCTCCCCCACAGCGGTTCTGTTCCCTTAAGCTTCCTAATAAGGTTTTTGTTCTCAGGTAGATTGGGTTCTACTTTGACAGCCTGATTATAGTCCATCACCTCGGCCTTGCTCAGGTTACCGCTACACAATCAGCCTGACCATCAGCACCTTCACCAAGCCACAGTTGCCCCAACATGGAACACAGTGACCCCAGCCTCACAGGAGGATGCTCCTGGTTGCAGAGCCTGCCATTGACCAGCCCAAGTATGGCGAAGCCACTGCAGCAAGTTCAATGATGGCCAAACAATTCATTAAAAGGACATACAAACGCCTCTTGTCAAATGTGTGTGTGCGGAGTTCAGAGGCCAACTTTTAGGAGTCAGTTCTCTCCTACCGTGGGTTCTAGGGATCAAACTTGGGTCATCAAGCTTGTATAGCAAGTGCTTTTACCTGCTAAGCCATTTCTCCAGCCCCCTGACACAGTCATTTTACTTCCAAACATGTAGCCAAAGGAAATTGAAATGTAGGTTCACACAGAATCTGTACACAGGGGTCATCAGTTTCCTTCCTAACAGTCAAAAAGGAGGAATTTCCCAGTGTTCATCGGTCAATGATTAGATGGAAAACACATGATAGATCCACACAACGGAACTTGCACAGG
>NW_008474114.1:0-1254 GCF_000622305.1 Nannospalax galili | reverse complement strand
AACCCAGCAAAAGCACTGTTAGAGCTGTGATATAGTCAAGGGATCATTACAGAACAATACTGAGAAAGCAACACTTTACTGATCTTAATTTGTTTTAACTCTAAGTTCTCTGGTTACAACCAAAATCACTTTCTCTGTACTGAAATTATATACATACAACACATGAATGAGAAAATACTGAGGTCAGGGAAATTGCTTTGTCTAGTGATCAATTTCCATTTCATTTCAATTCTCAGCCAGTTACTCTTCATTACTGAAGCGAACACCACATCCCATCCTCTTGCTAGTCTTCAGGCTATTACTGCAGACTCACAGGTATTTAGACCAGTGCATGGTTGCTAGGGGCAACCAAACGTATTTTCTGCTTAACGCTGCGTGGATACTACATTCTTATTTTAGATGCTCACAGATTGTCTTAAGTTGTAGCTTTTCACCCTGATTTCTCTCACTACACCAAAGAAGGACCGTCTTATAATGTACATAAGAACATCTCCTCTTGATCTCCTCTTGCCTTAAACTCTGGGTGGGTTGATCTTCAGTGATAAGGAAATTGATCCATCACTTCCCAAAGCTTTTTTTCCACATTCTCACAGGATCTAGCATTAAACACACATACAGGCTTACTAACTTTTGCAAATTATATAATAAATGGAAGCTGTTACTTCCTCTGTGAAGTGAAATGGACAGTGTATCCCTTTATTACCACCTGTGATTCGAATACATGGACTCGGAGTAGATATCTCCCCCTCTGAGTTCTTTTTTGGAATAGGATATTCCTTTGGCATTTGATTCTTGCCATTTAAAGTTCAATCCTATAGGTAAACAGTTTCATATAATTTTTCCTCAGCATCGTTCACATGAACACCTTAAGGGACAAAACACTTGCATTTTTAATAAATGAAATACTTAAGTAGATTCTGTTGAAAATCGTTGTTTCTTGTTTCTGTTGGCATGTGAGCTGTTGAGAAGGGTCTTAGTAATTCTGTTTTCCCTGGGACACAGTGCATGCTCTTATACTTATTCATGAGCCATACCCCATCTTCATGAGCACATCCTTTCTAGCCTGAGTGATCACAGGGATTCTTTACATAAGGATGTGTGTATGTCATGGGGACTTTGGAGATGAGCATGAAATTCTCTCTGGTGCATCCTACCAAATTCTCTGTCTCTATCATCCCCTCTGCCCCCCTCCCCCTTCTCCCCCGCTCCCCATCCCTCCCGTCCCTTCTCCTCTTCTCTTCTCTCTCTTCTCTT
>NW_008474113.1:0-1254 GCF_000622305.1 Nannospalax galili | reverse complement strand
GGCTCAATAATAATAATAATAATAATAATAATAATAATAATAATAAATGGGATCTCTACTATGTAGGAAGATCACAACTCCAACTCAGTGCTAGTAGAATCACAAAAGGGAAAACTAGAGAAGACATAGAAAATAGTATCTCATACTGGTACTGAGTGCCTTAATCATGTTCAGAGATACTTGAGAAGCAGTGTGCCTTTTAAACGATAGTGAGTTTCCCCACAATGAGAACATCTCCCATTAGTCCCATGCTCAAAGCAGACTTGTTTTGTTAGACGGCTTTCTTTGCTGCTGAGGGAGGATATGTCCTCATGTCTCCACATGACACTCCATGCAGCTAACACCATGATACATATGAGCAGACCTTTCTATTAGCATGATTCTGATCAAAACTTTTCATTTGTCTCCTATAAACACTTTTTTTTTTAGTGCATGTGGCGGGAAATCAGTGTTCTGTAGCTACTTTTTCCGTGATGTACAGGATGTTGCTCCATGCCTGTTCTTTGTTTTGGATAAAGGCTGTGTGGACCTCCTTTATCATGATGAAGTTTGGGCCCTATTATCTTTGACAGTCTTTAGCAAGTCCATTGGGTACTCCACAGGACAAAGGCATATGCCTTAAATAGTCTTTCATGAACTTGGTAGGTTTGGCGCGGTGTCATGGCACGAGCTGTTCCTGGGCTTTCTTCTGTTCTTAGTTACACTATGGCCCTTGCTGAGACCCAGGCCACAGGGTAGCAGAGATTTATGGCTACTGCTCTACAGTGACTGTGGCAATGCTCTCATTTCATGAGAAGTTGCCATAGGTATGGAGAGGGTCTGGCTAAGTCCTACAGAGCAACATGTTCACTGTTCGCTTCAATTTTTATAACTTTGAGCGAAATCTCCCAAGAATTCTTGCGTCTTCCCTGATTCCTAATGAGGGACACATAGGCATTTTGTATTTTTTCACTGAATAACTAGTCATAAAAGGATATATAAACCTTAATCTTAGCTGCTTAATCAAAAGACTGAACCAAAGGAAAGCTATATTTTCTCATTCATTCACTATAAAAATTTAATAGATAATAACATACAGGAAAAGGCCATTGTTGTTTCACAAAGCCTGAGATAGGGATCAAATTAATGAGCCTTGCTCATTTCTTTACATTTATAATCAATCTCCTTAACTCTTCCTTGTGTCATTTAAATCCCCATTACTTTCTTTCTGTTAGAACACAATGCTCAGTTGTTCATCCTCTATTATATCCATCC
>NW_008474112.1:0-1254 GCF_000622305.1 Nannospalax galili | reverse complement strand
CTTTTGTATTTTGAACTCCGGGCATCCTGCCTCCAGCTCCCAAGTGCTGGGATTAGGTATGTGCCACCACACCCAGCTTTACTTTTTTCTCTTTCAAGACAGTGTCTTGCTATGTAGGCCAGGCTGACCTCAAACTTGCAATGCTCCTACCTCAGGAAGTGCTGGGATTATGGGGATTATAAGCATATGCCTTCACACAGCCCCTGTTTCTTATTGCATGAGATTTCAGGGCACTGCACACAGGTCTATTTCCAAGAAATCATATCCAGAGCAAGTACCACAGTGAGAAAACCTTTGGGGCCAGATATCCCTTTCAAGAAGAGAATGTAGAATGGCCCCTCAACACCTTTGAAGCATCATGGTAAATAAACAAAAGCTTTATTATTTTGTTTTCTTTCATTAAAAAATAACAAGGCACTGGAAACACATAAAGAGCTTGGTCCCCTGGGCTCACCCCGTGTTAAGCAAAGTAGCCCCAGAGGAAGATGGCGCAGCTGATGCAGATGATGCAGTTGACATCCAGCAGGGTTTTCACCATGGGATTTTCCTTCAGGGACGCCATGACAGGTTCCACTTTGCTCAGGTGTTCCCCTTCGCCCTTCTCCATTCCACAGAGCCATGAGATGGCCTTCAAGACCTTGGACCGCTTTGAGAAAGTATCACCTAGAAAACCCAGCAAAGAAGGGTCATAGGGAGGCTGCCTCTCCCCCAAGAAAGAGGAGGAAGAGGACACTGACCACATGTGTTTGTGAAATGAGACACATACTCTATGCACCTTTTCTAGAATGTCCAGTCAGCCTTCCTTATTTGTGGGATCCATATTTGGAAATTAAACCAAACATGCATCAGAAGTATTCTATGTTAAAACGCAGAAAATGTTCATCATTAGTCCTTAAATAATACAACAACTACTTACATAGTATTTACATTGTCTTAGCTATTCTTGGTAAAGTGGAGATGAGTTTAAGTATACAGGAGGATGTACATGGTTATATGCAATTACTATGCCGTGTGTGCGTGTGTGTGTTCATGTATGTAGGTATAATACTTGTATATAAATGAACATGTGTATGACTGCACATGTGTGCATATGCATGAGGAGACTGGCAGACAACCTCAGGTTGTCCTACATTCCTCAGACATCATCCACTTTTTTTAGAGATAGTCTCTCACTGATCTGGAACTCACCAAGTAGGTTAGGCTAGCTGGCCAGTGAGCTCCAGTGAGCACCTGTTTCTACCTCTCCAGTACTGG
>NW_008474111.1:0-1253 GCF_000622305.1 Nannospalax galili | reverse complement strand
CCTGCCTCTGCCTCCCGAGTGCTGGGATTAAAGATGTGAGCCACCACGCCTGGCTACCCACCACATCGCGCTATGGTATTTTTGTTTTAACCTGTACTTAAGAATGTATATTTAGAGTATACCTCTAATCTCAGCACTTGTGTCTCTAAGGTAGGAAGGCCATGAGATAGAGGCCAACCTGGGCTACATAGCAAGACCTTGCCTTCCAAACAAAACAAAAACAAGAAAATAAAAGAATATATTTAGGTTATTAGGTTGTTCTCTATAATCTTGTCTGTGTATTCATTGGCATATACAAATTTACCATAACTGGTGACCTCCTGATGAATAATTGTGTTGTTTAGATTCTTTCACTGCAGTATATTAGTTTATAACTCTTAACATCTGGAAGATAGTGTAGGAGGTAGAAAATGGGGTTGGAGGCAACATGAATCAACCTTAACCCTCCCCCCAAGCTCTTTCTCCTAGTAGTGTTCTCTGTAGTTAGTTGAATTTATTTGATGATTGGGTGATTGATTACTGATCTTAAGTAAATCCAAAGGATAGTGTAATATGATCCAGGTGCAGATCTAGGTGAAATGGGAAGGTGAAATATAAATGACCATATTACTCACTGTGCACATACTACAGTACAGCCTGTTACAGAGTAGAGGAAGTAGTAGCTAAAATATACTTACCCTTCATTTTGTTTTAGATGATCTTGGGGAAGGGAGTTAGAAGTTAGTGATTGACTCATGGATGGTCTTTGTCAGCAAGACAACGGAATGTCCTTAGTTCTCTTCTGTTTGTAGTGTCTGAGTCAGAGACTTTAGTTCCATGGAGCAAAATAGGTCAGCCTCCACTGTACCAAATCAGCTTCTGGGAATGACTTGTCAATTACGTGAGTTTATGCACAGAGGACAACATTCAAGAACATGATTTGCTTATCTTTTACCGTGTATTCTGAAAAGACATTGAATATGCTGTTTTATGTATTTGTGAAACAATTGTTCATTATTTGCCAGAGATAGATATATCTAAAGATGGATGAAAAAGGTCCAGAGACATGGTGATGAGTTTTACTTTTCTTTGGCTCCTTTCTGTGACAATCACAGTCTTCTATCATAAACAGGTCTTTCCTTTTTCTCTTAATTTGATTTTTATTCATTGTTACATCATATGTATGCATATGATGTGGCAGTGTGCGTTTCTGTGTGCACATGCATGAGCATGTAGCATTCAGAAGACAGCTTTTGTGGTATTGGTTCTCCATT
>NW_008474110.1:0-1254 GCF_000622305.1 Nannospalax galili | reverse complement strand
CAGCTCTGTGACCATGCTTCCCTAGTATGGTGTGACATTGTCTAGTGAAGTGGGAAAGTGTACAGACTATGGCGCACTCCCGTGTGCAGATGCCAGGGAAACTTACATAAGCTACAAACTCGGATGAAAAGAGTCCTGCATGGCTCAGTGCTCTGGCCCATCAGCTGAGGCTGGGAGATGAAGATGTGCAGCGCCCCGTCTTTTTCCTTTGTCAGGTTGCCATGTGGCTAAGGGAAGAGGAGGTGGAATCCAAATGGAGGTGAAAAGCAGTGGTCCAGGTTCACGGGACGCTTTGGATGGCTGCTGTACAGCACGGCTTTTTTTTGAGACAGGGTCTCAGTATGCAGACCAGGCTGGCCCCAAGCTCAGAGTTTGCTCTGACTCCAGAGTGCTGGGAATAAAGGCATGTACCACCGCTCCCCGCTAAGGAAACGAGAGGTTTGTCCTTAATTCATATGCAGGCATCATGAAGAACACAGAGAGAGGGGTTCAAATAAAATCAATGGCCCTAAACTTTTTAACAGCAGAAAACGATACTATTATGCTTAATACAAAACATCTGCTGCGGCTCTTGCCTTGGGCGGAGTAAGTAAAGTCCTGAATATAACAAGCCCTGAGACGTATTTTATCTTTTGAGGTGATTTTATCTCTTTATGAAACTTTGCCGAAGTCTCACAAAACTGCCTTAAGGAGAGCATTTTGCAGTAATAAGCACTTGGGATATATCCAGGTGTTTATGTTGTTGAATAATCAAAGATGCTTTTCTTTAACAAAGTTAGCATTATTCCGAGTCACTTGATCACTAATTTGTGACTAAATCTCACGCAGTGATTTAATCTATATGATAACCTGCCTTCAGAATTCACACAGGCATTAATTCTAAGACATTTATGGATAAAGCAACACCGGGCACAAGAAGAGAAAGAGCTGTGCGTTCAGGGCAGGTGAATTACTGTTATTTTTGACAAGGAATATTAATTTTAGACTTAGGCAGAAGAAAAGCAAATAAAGATGAATGTTTAAGAAAATTAAAAGGAAACATGTGAATTGCAAGTATTTTAAAATTTCACAGTTGGCTGACCTAGGCCAGCTTTATGAGGTTTTATAAAGAATAACAGGTACGTTGAGCGTTGGGTTTAACATGCACACTGCTGAACTCTCAGCTGCACGTTGCAGACTTGGGTGGAAGTTCGGGTTTAAGACGGCTGTGAGGAGAAAACCTGAAGATGTCTGTGTTCCCGACTTCGTCCTCCA
>NW_008474109.1:0-1253 GCF_000622305.1 Nannospalax galili | reverse complement strand
ATCTCTGAAACTGTGAGCCAAAATCAATAATTCCTCTCTTTTTATAGTTTTGTTGGGTATTTTCTCACAGCAACAGAAAACTCACACAAAAGGCTATGCTTAGGCAATCTTCACTTATTCATTGCACCTGATTCTACAATTGACTGTGAGAAAACTCTTCTTTAATAAAATGAAAGACAGGTCCTCCACAGTTGTCCCTGACCCAATGTTGGGCCACTGGACACTGTGGGAGACTATGGTCTGCACTGGTCACTGGCTCTCTCCAGGCAGCCATTTTCCTATGCCTGAGACCACATGCTGTCTGAGATCTCAGAAGGAGACCACAGCTTGAAAGGCTGTTGTCCAAACCCCTATACTTGCTATTCAGGATGATAAAGAGGGGTCATTACTACTGGGTAGTTTGGTCAGAACAGAGGCATTCATTGCTGTATGAGAGGGTAAATGGTTTCTCTTACTATGAGAACCCAGAGATCTCTATAGACAACATGATACAGTGCTGAAAACCCGAAGACTTGTATTTAGTTCCAGCTATGTCATTAAGGGGCTTTGGGAGAGTCACTCTTCTCTCTTCCCTGTCACACATCCTGGCCCTGAGCCTAGTTTAGGCTTCTCTAAAATGAGAGGATAAAACTCCAACAGTGGCTGGCGCTTAGAGAAATGGCTCAGTAGTTAAGCGCATTTAGTGTTCTGTCAGAGGACCAGAGTTCCAATCTTAACACCCGTATCTGGTGGTTCACAAACGCAGGTGACCCCACTTCCAAGGGTTCCAAGGTCCCTTTCTGACCTCAGTGGGCACCTGTACCTATACCACACACACACAAAATAAATGTTTTAAAAACCCACTGTCAATGGCTTACAGATTTCTCCTTGAGCAAGCATGTTCCTTGATATGTACCATGGACCCAAGTGGAGTCTCTGAAGTTGCACTGGTGAGCTCCTAGCCCTTCCCCAAAGAGCCTTCAAGATAATCTGGAACTCAGAGGAAGGGTGCTTTCATTCCCAGAACTGAATCTTTACCATGTGCACACTGATCTTGGGCCTTTGTTTTTATAGCTGCATACCATTTAGCGTCCCAAACCCCTTTCACTTAACACACGTGGTCGTGTTAAGATCAAAAGTAAGAAACAGTCAAATTTCCAGGTGTGCTGGACAGCTTCCGTGTCAACTTGACACACCTGGGTTGAGGGAGACTTTGTTGCAGGATTGCCTCCATTGGACTGGCCTGTGGCCCTGTCTGTGGGGCATCTTCTTGA
>NW_008474108.1:0-1253 GCF_000622305.1 Nannospalax galili | reverse complement strand
GAAGAACAAGCTAGTATTCCTCCATGCTTTCTGCTTCAGATCCCTGCTTTGAGTTTCTGCATTGGTTTCCCTCAATGATAGGCTGTAACCTGTAAACTGAAATAATTCCTTTCCTCCCCAAGTTTCTTTTGGTCACAATGATTTATTACAGAAACAAAAAAGTAACTGGAACAGAAATTAGTACCAGAATAATAGGGTTGTTGCTGTGACAGACCCAGCCATGTTGTTTTATGGTAAAGTTGAGGAAACATATAGAACTTTGGGCTGGAAAACCCACTGATACTCAAAACTTAGTGAGGTGTTCTATGGAAGCTTTGGAAGACTAAAATGCTATGAGAAATAGGCTATGGAGGCCTGGTTTGTGAAGTTTCAAAGGGAAGTTTAGAGTTTCTCAAGGACTCTTTATGTGACTTTATTTGAATTAAGAAGTGAAACCTCTGCTTCACTGGGATACTGGTCAACTGGGACTGAAAACTCTTCTGTGATTAATGATATCATCAAGGTAAGATCTTCTGGGAAGTATTTCCTCAATGTCAACACACAGAACCTGTGGTCCAAGGGGACCAAGGGTACACATAAAGCAAGCAGAAGAACTTGGCAAACAATGTATAAGAGTCTCCCAGACAGTACTGGTTTTGAAGTCACAAAGAGGTCATGGAGAGCAACCTATATGTGACACCATGTGGCAGGGTTGAAGTTCCTGAAAAGAGGCCAGGAGAGTCAATGAGTGAAGGTGCAGCCTCAGTTGTAGTGGAGACCTCAAGATATTGGAGATGCCAGGACTGGGGCATCCACCAATGACAACAGTAGGTGTGTAGTGGAGCTGACCTGAGCTTAAAAGACAAGCTGGTAAGCATCAGATGGTAGAGCTGAAGAGGTGGGGCTACTCAAGCCCTTTAGAGTTCAAAAGATCATAAGTGACTGAATCCCAATAATGTACATGGAGATGCAGGATTTGTGTTTTGGTTAAGTGTGATTGTTTTTATACCTTGTTTCTTTCCTTCTGGAGTAAGAAAGTATTTAATGTTTTTTTTTAATTTTTTTTTTCATGAGCTTACAGTTAAGTGACTTTAACTATTTCAAAGAGACATTCAACTATTTTTGGCATTCAACTTTTAACTTGAAATGTTTAAAGACCTGGGGACCTAGGGCCAGAGAAATAGCTCAGTGGTTAAGAGTACTTGCTACTCTTCCAGAAGATGCAGGTTCAGTTCCCAGCACCCACATGGCAGCTAACAACCATCTGTAACCCC
>NW_008474107.1:0-1250 GCF_000622305.1 Nannospalax galili | reverse complement strand
AAGAGCAGTCAGTGCTCTTAACTGCTGAGCCATCTCTCCAGCCCCTGTAGCACTATTAATAGCTAAGTTATGAAGCCAACCTAGGTGTTTAATAACAGAGGAGTAGATGAAGAAAATGTGGTATGTAATCACAATGGAATATTTTTCAGCCATGAAAAAAAAAATAAAAGTCATGTCATTTGTGAGAAAATGGGAGCAACTAGAGATAATAATATTAAGTGAATTGTCTCAGAAAGACAAATACATTTTCTCTTATTTGTAGTTTCTAGGTTTTATACAGATACATAAAATTATGTTTACATTTTTGACATGAAAGTAAAAATATATGTAATTTTTAAGATAGGATACCAGAGTACTTAAGCTCAAGGCTGACCTTGAACTCTTGATTTTCCGTCCTCCACCTTCCAAGTGCCGGGAGTAAAGCTGTGCACTACCACACCAGCTCCTCATTTTAGCTTTTATTTTCCCACTGAAAAATATAGCCATTGTTTTTATGTGTGTGTATGAGTGTTTTGCCTGAGTGTATGTAAGTGGACCACATGAATTCAGTGTCTGAGAAGACCAGAAGAGGACATTGGATCGCCTGCAACTGGAGTTACAGACAGTAACTACCATGTGAGTGCTGGAGATCAAACCCAGGTCCTCTGCAAGAACATCAAATACACTTAACCTCTGAGACATTTCTCCAGCCTTTTGTTTTCTTGGAATTTTTGTTGTTGATTTTTGAGATAGGGTCTCCCTGTAGCCCCAAATGGCCTAGAACTCATTACGTAGACCAGGCTGACCTCAGTCTCACAGAGATCTGCCTGCTTCAGCCTTTGGGGTGCTAAGATGAAGGCATGTATCACCATACCTGGCTTGTTTTTTTTTTATTCTACTTTGTAAACTAACATGTTTTCTTTTTAAAGGTTCCAGATACAATGTAATCTCAATATAAATAAGTGAAGTCAAGGATTTGCAAACACAGGTTGATGATTGTTCCTCTCTATTTGCTTAAAACAAATGATAGCAGTTTCATAGAATAGAATACAGTAGTCCTCTCTTACTGTGGTTCATTTTCTATGGATTTAGTTACCTAAAACAATTTTTAAAATACTAAATTCCAGAAGTAAAACAATTCATAAGTATAGAGTGGGTGTTGTTCTGTGTTGTACGATGACATCCCTGCCCCCTTCCACCTAGGATGTGACTCTTCCCTGTCTCCGCATGTCTATGCTCTTTCTGCTCCTCTATCACTGAGTAACTATCTT
>NW_008474106.1:0-1251 GCF_000622305.1 Nannospalax galili | reverse complement strand
ACTTGCTGTGTAGACCAGGCTGGCTTTGAACTCACAGAGATCCACCTGCCTGTGCTGGATTAAAGGCATGTGCCACCACTCGAGGCAGGTTAAGACTATTTTTAAGGCCTCATTTCTGTTGAATTTGAGATTTCCAAGTCCAGTTTTCCTTTTAATTCTGCATTCTCCCCTTTCAGGAATCCTGTTCACAAGCTGAGTGACCAAAATGACATAAATTATTTTGCTATGCTAGGACTACTGAGCTGACCAAGGCACATATGATCTGGGAGTGTAGACTCCTCCAGCTCTGCAAACCTGGTGGCAACCATCAAAATGGGCATCATTTATAAAAATCATATTCTTTCAGATACTTATCACTTAAATACTAAGTATAAAAAGAAGGAAAAAAAAACTTTTGTACAAAAGTGTAATAAGCAGCCCAACAATTTTTTATTAATAACAACACACAAGTTTAGGGAAGATTTTGTTCAAATACCTGGCAGCTGTGATCAGTATCCAATCCATCCCAGAGACTCATAAACTGAGCTTTCATCATGGCTGTAGCTTCATGATCAGAACTTGAACGGTTTCGTAGAAAAGAGTCTTAAAGGAAAAGGTCCTTAAGCTTAGTAACTAATAATGAGTTGTTTGTTCATTGTATAATTTAAAATTATTTTTAAAGACAGCAACTTTATAAAACATTACAAGGAAGATGATTGGGAGGTTATTTATGCCCTTTTGGGTATTATCCTGATATAACAATCCTGATAAATTCTGGAGCAAATTAATGCACTCATGTCAATATACAGAAAAGAAATAAAGGAAGTAATACTGAGAAGCTGCAAAGGGAGCCAAGCAGTAGCAGGAGAGGGCCTAGGCCCAACTTTTCCCGATTATTTGAATGAACCCTGTATTTCTTAATTATGGTATCACATTTTCTCTTCACACTATCCTAGTAATAACAAAGAAAAGGGAAAATGCCTAAAGTATTGTTAAGAAAAATATAGAACAGAAAATATTTTAAGACACATGTCCTAGAATGCAAATATATATTTGCAAGCATGATAGAAAGCCTTAAGGAAATAACAAAATGCTAGAAATTTTGGTTCTCTCAAGGGTGCTCTTAAGGACAATTTTAACATTAAAAAATATTTTCTACCTTCCAAATTTTGAACATTGCATTTATTAAAAGGAAAAAGAGGGGCTGGAGAGATGGCTCAGGGTTAAGAACACTGACTGTTCTTGCAAAAGACCTGGGTTCAAATCCCAGCA
>NW_008474105.1:0-1251 GCF_000622305.1 Nannospalax galili | reverse complement strand
ATGGGTCTTGTTGAACTTGACTTTCCAGCCTCAAAACTGCAATCCAGAGACAACATTGGCTATGAGAGGTGAGGCCAGATGTGTTTCATCCTGCAGCTGGTGCAGTTTAAGGTGTCTGCAGTGTGCCTAGGTCACCCTCCGTTTTAAACTAGAAGGAGACGCCCTGCCCTTATCCAGTCATCTTTAGTAATTAGTCAGCCTTTAATCAGAGCCTGTCACAAATTCTAAGTATGACACCAAGTGCATGTGTGTCAGGATTCAGAGAGGAGATTCAGTGGTGATGTAAATAGAGTTTAGATAACTTGCACGCTTTCTGGGCTGTGCCTGCATCAATGGCCAGCTTTTAAAAAATTAATCAGATGTGGTCTCTGACTTAATTATTTGCGTCTTTGATAGCTACAACCATGAGGGTTAGTGACAGGGAACCCCCTCCCCAAGCCCCTTATTTGCTGAATTCTTTCTAGTGATGCCAGTGATAGGCTCAGGAGAGTAGTGAACCGATAGGTAGAACCACTTGGAATTCCTGTACCCATTCACCTGAACATCACTGCGCCTCTCCTCCAGCCATGTAGCCAAACCCTGTTACCTTGAATAAAAAACAATAACAAGTTCTACATCTGAGAAGAATTCATACAAATGACCTGCAAGCCCTTCTGGAAGCCCTGGCAGGTAGAGCCCCTTCCATTTTACTGCAACTACTGCTATGCACTGCACCTGCATGCATAGCAGGTGCCTTTTAGATGTTTTGTGATAGGGTGCAATAAGCCATCGACTGCTGTGCCTGGGAACACAGGTCTGTCTGTGGTGGAGTGATCCTCAGACTGCCTGTCACATCACTTGTGGTTCCGCAGCTTCCAGAGTGGGCCCTCTGAGGCTTCTCATTTCTGCATTAGGTTATTACATAATGACGGACTCTGTGGTTGTGTGGCTTGGAGGATCGTGGCAATACAGAAAACTGGTAGCTGTACTTCCCCAAGCTCTTTCTCTGGTGCTGGGAATTGAACCTAAGGTTGTGTGCATGCTCGGCAAGGGCTCTACCCCTGGAACTAGCTGCAACATGCAGTGCAAATTAGTCACTGTTTGGGGCTGACAGGCAGAGGCTGCCGCTGCTTAGCACTACATGACATAAGTCATGGTCGATCCAGCCAAGAGGTCACGACACACAGTCTTTGTCAAAAGTTCATGTTTTAAATATTTACTGATGGGGCTGGAGAGATGGCTTAGCAGTTAAGAGCACTGGCTGCTCTTGCA
>NW_008474104.1:0-1253 GCF_000622305.1 Nannospalax galili | reverse complement strand
CCATATTATTCTAAATATAAATATATGATATATAATTAGAGATAAAGTGACAGTAGGAATTCTGTAGAAGCCAAAATACTCTTCTTCACTAGTGAGAAATGGACACAATCAAGAGATCATATAGAAATGGAGGATGGATCAGTGTTAATGCCATTGCTTGCTGGTGTAAAGTTGTGGGTTCTACCACCAGCAAAGGAAACAAGCAAGCAAAAGAGCAATTGGTCTCAATTTGTCTATTTTGTGTCACTTTTAGTTTTTCTAAATCTTTCTGCCTTCTTTGGAGGTTTTTTTTGTTTTTTGTTTTTTGTTTTTTAGCAGAAGTTAGAATATTTGTACTAAACACTTAGAGATATGGTTATGGTGTTTGAAGTTTCTGTTTCAAACACATATCCTTCATTCCACTGTTTTTGTGCTTATTAATCGAGACTATTTAATTTGCTAGTTCCAAGGTCTCATTTAAAACTGATGAAGCACATTGCAGAAGTCATTGTTTTACCCAAAAGACCATCTACTACCTGCCTCACATCCCAACCATACAACTGAACAGCCCTAGGAACAGCACTGTTCTTTGCCCTGACACATCGGCCTCCTACACCCACTCATGTATAACACACTGACACAAGTTTTGATGCTATCAAGGATCTCATGCTGTCATTAACTCCCAAAGCAGAATCAAAATCATCTGACTAGAAGTCACAATAATTCCCAAGTTATAGTAGATAAGGTAAAATAGGTTGCTAACTTACAGCATTGTCTTGTGAAGAAACCATATAAAATGTTCATTTCCTAATAGCACCACACACTTGTATAGAATTGTCTGTCTAACAATAATAAAAAGAGAGAGGAAAGTAAATAATTATAAAAATTGAATAAGGTAGAGGTCAAATCAACAAAATAATTTTCATGCAATGAGGAGATTCTGGCATGAGATTCTCTTGTAAGACAGGGCATGTATAGGCATGACTTTTATTATAATGCAGTTTAAACTTCCGCACAGCAAGTCACCAGAGTAGAATGTGACCTTTGGTCAACAGAGCACAATTGTGTTTACTGTTAATCTGAACAGACACCACAGTGTAAAATAAAGACTCTAAAACCAAACCTTGTCAGTTAGGTTATAAATAAATTCTGCTGACAGGAAACTCTTCTGAATTCAGTAGCCAGAGTCAGGGGAGATCCTGTGAATGGCTGTCAAAGTTCAAAGTGAGGAAGTGCTTGCAAGCACAGTGTATATGGCAATGAGAGGCTGGAGA
>NW_008474103.1:0-1253 GCF_000622305.1 Nannospalax galili | reverse complement strand
AGGGACCATCACAGAAGAGGGGGCATAATGACTGTAAGAGCCAGGGAGGATGTGCATGACCATATGGAAAATTATTTATTTTTACATGTGTACATGTGCATATGAAAGTGTGTGCATGTAGAGGCCAGACAGTAGCGTTGCATATCATCCTCAGGAATGCCACCTTTGACACAGGGTCTCACACTGACCTGGAGCTTGCCAAGTGTGCAAGGCAGCCGCTCCAGGAAGCCCCAGAGATGCTCCTGTCTCCGCCTCCCCTGCAGTGGGGTTACAAACACAAACCACCACTCTGGTTTTCCTGTGGCTTTAACTGTCAACTTTTCACAGCCAAGAGTCGTCTGAGAGTCTCAAATGAGGGATTGTCTATCAGGTTGACATGTGGGCATGTTTGTGAGCGATGGTCTTGTTCGTTCATTGATGTGGAAGGGCCCAGCCTACTATGGGTGGCTCCATTTGCTAGGCAGGGCGTCCTGGGTTGTGTGAGAAAGGCGGTTGAATATGAGCCTGTAAGGGAGCCAGGAAACCCTATTCCTCCATGTCTGCACTTCAAGATCCTGCTTCAGTTCCTGCACCGACGTCCGTTGATGAACTGTGGCCTGGGAGTGTGAGCCAAGTAAACCCTGTGCTCCCCAAGTCCCTTTTAGAGTGAGTTATCAGAGCAAAAGAGACCAAACTTAGGAAGCTATCGCAAGGAAAACAGATTTCACCAAAGTCAGCCACATTTTTATAAACCCAGAGATAAACATAAAGGAGAATGTTACCTTTCCATGGAAAGTATGTTTCTTCGGGAATTAGGGAATCTCAGAGAACTCATAATATGCTTTCTCCATAACGCTAAGCATATAACTCAGAGTGAAGGCCGTACCTCTTTGCCACACTTACACACAAAATGCACTTTACTGCTGTGTATTTAACTGCTAAATTGTGTTATCCCTAACCTGCCTAATGATCTGATATTTGCTCAGAGTTCTTCTGAAACTGTCTGTAAATTATAAATAGAACTGGAAAGCAACATTGCATCCTGGAAGATGGCACACAGAGCTTCTCTGCTAATTTCAATCTTTGAATAAACATTATGGTCTGAAGTGGAAGAAACACAGAAAAGACATGGTCATGTAAGAGGTCAGAAATAAATTTGAATTACATTTTCTTCCTTTCCTTCACATAGTAACTATCCATTAATTAAATGACAATATGGTACTCTATACCTGCCTACCAACTCGATGTTTTTCTGGGATGGAAGCCAGGTCCTC
>NW_008474102.1:0-1253 GCF_000622305.1 Nannospalax galili | reverse complement strand
GTTTTGAAGGCCATGCCTACTCAGGAGAATCTGTTTCCCTGGTTTTGATCCCCGCCCTTCTGCAATGACCCTAGGGCCACAGATTCTCTGCCTTCCAAGGGCCTGATTCCACTCACCAGCTGCAGATTAAAGTTGCTTACTTCTCTGATCCCAAGGCCTTGTGCACGGCTGGCATGCATACTGCCAACTGAGCCATATGTCCAGCCTCTAGCTTCTTGATACCCTGGCCCTTAGTCTCACACTTCCTAAGCCACAGTCAGAGGTGTTCTGCCATTGTCCCCATTGGGCTGAGAATAACCTCATACCTACTACTACTCCTCAATGGAGAGTGTTCACCAGGGATCTTTAATGCCTGATCCCCAGTAGTGATCAGTACAGTCCAGGATTCTTCCCTACTCCATGACAATCAGTATGAATCATGCCAATTGTCAAAGATCTTGCCTTATCTATTACTCAGAAGGACAGAGACACATAGTTGGATACACGGAATTGGCTCAGGGTCTCCTGGACTGTGGGTCAGACTGACTTTGGCTCCCGTTTCTACCTCTGTTGTTCAACTCTTAGTGACCCTTCATGGTGACCTTCCTGATGTCTACAACAAAATAACAATATTCAATAGGGTAATGGATAGAATAGGGTATTTGTGAAGATTAAGTGCAATATGATGTAATATAACTGCTTTACAACTTCAGATGTGGCTATGTCCTAATAAACACATTCCAAGTTGAAAGTACATTTAACATTTTTACCTGCTGAATATCATGGCTTAGCCCAGGCTACCTTAAACATGCTTAGAATATTAGCTCATCTAACATGAAGCCTGTTTTATGACTAAGTGTTAAATATCTCATGTAACTCATTGGCTATTTTTCTGAAAGTGAGCGGTAGATCTTGGCATGTGTCTGCTTCTGTGCACCATAAAGTGGGAAAACCCTAAGTCAACCAATGATACGTCATGGATCACCTGAACTGAGCTCAGCGAGTGCGTAGTTCCTGGCACAAAGTAAGTTCTCAATAACATCGGAGACATTGGAGAAAGAGCTTCGATCCTCTGGCCCTCAAGTGCCAATGCCCAAGTGGATCCACGACTCCATGGAAACTGGTTTATTGTCAAGACCGTCAAGTATTGGGATTTGAGGGATGGTTCAGCGGCAGAGTGTCTGGCTGCTCTTCCACAGCACCTGCATTGAATTCCCAGAACTCACATAGCAGTTAACAATCATCTGTAACTCCAGTTCCAGGGGATCTGATGC
>NW_008474101.1:0-1252 GCF_000622305.1 Nannospalax galili | reverse complement strand
CAGCCCAGGGCAGGCAGAAGAGCGGCCTCGATGCCTGTGAGAATGAAGGAGTGGCACCCACGAGAACGGAGGAGAGGCTGCCACTGGCAGTGACTGCAAAATATCACCAGTAGCGCCTACTGCAGACCCGTGACCTGCTTATTCTGTTCATGAATCATATTATTTGTTTAGGAATAATCATTAAATTAATGAGGAAGATTGTATTTTCTTTACAATTACACATACTCATCATTATAAATAATGTGTATCAATGATATATACAAATTATATGACAAGATTCTGTGATTATGAGAGACGGTTACCTGTTTTTGTTACAAATCATGCAGTTAAATTTACTTATTTGCTTTGAAATGGGGTCTTGTTGTGTACCCCGGACTGACCTCAAACTCGAGAACCTCCTGCCTCAGCCTTCCAGGTACTAATACAGGTTGGTGTCAACATGCCCAAATTTTCAATTAGATTTTAACCTTCAGTACTTCTATGAGTTAAATTTGAACACTAACAGGTTTTGAAATTTTTCATAGGTTTAATATCATATTAAATCTCTTCTCAAAAGAAATCATGTAGATCTAATAATTAAATCTTGTTTTCTAGAGTTTGGTTTACTTATTAATATCAATAATGAAGATTAGATGCCGAAACCATGTGAATAATTCCACATGACATCATTGCCTCAAAATCACTTTTGTTAAATGCCATTTTTAATTGTAAAGTAAATCTTGGTAGTTAGATATTGGATTCAAATTTAGCATTAATAATTTATCAGAGTTTGGTGTTCTAAAGCTAAAATGACCATTTACTTCATCTGATAAGCATCTCATCTAAGGGAAAAATCTTCATTTTCTCTTTGTAAGCTCACTTAAAACTAACATCATATGTGGCTGGAGAGATGACTCAGTGGTTAGCAGCACTGGATGCTCTTGTAGAAGACCTGCGTTCAGCTCCCAGTACCCACATGGTGCCTAACAACTGCCCATAATTCCAGTTACAGGGATTCTGACACCGTCTTCTGGCCTTTGTGGACATTCAACTCATGAGTACACTTAAATGCATGCAGGCAAAACACTCATACACATAAAATAAATACAAACTTAAAAATCTTAAAGACAGCTGGATGTGGTGGTGCATATCTTTAATCCTAGCAGTCAGAAGGCAGATATCTGTGAGACTGAAGCCAGCTTGTTTTACACAGCAAGTTCCAGATCAGCTGGGACTACAGGGAGATTCTGTCTCAAAAAGACCAAAAAGAAAA
>NW_008474100.1:0-1253 GCF_000622305.1 Nannospalax galili | reverse complement strand
ATCAAAGGAGAAGCAGGCTGTCTTTGACCAAAAGGTACAGAGAGTCTACTTGTCTTCAAAGACCAGGGTGCTCATTAACTTAGTTCCTGCATTCTCCAGCGCTGCTTGCAAAACCATGAGGCCCTGTTGGGGAGGGGCCTACGGCAGATCAGAACCCTAAGAAGAACAATCAGAATTCTTGCCCTTAGTTTGTTTCCCCACATGCAGTTCTGCTAAGTCATACTTACTTAGTCCCTGCTTCCCTTCAGTCTCCTTTACCTCGATATCATGTTCAGTTACTTTAAGTACCGCACTAATTTTCACAGAATTTCTCGTTGCTCTTACAAAATTCCAAATGTGGTAAATTTTGTACACATTACTTGAAGATGATATTTTATACCAGGCTCACCTGAATTTTATTAGTAGTATTCTACTCAAATGCTATTTCTGTGTGTGGTAATGGTGGTGGTAATGGGCTGCTTTTAGCTTTAGTTTCTTTTTTGTGTGTAGCGTCTTATTTATTTTAATGTTCTCTCTGTGAGTGTTTTGTCTGTGTGCATGTGAGTGCGCATACAAGGTATCTCCCTTCCTCTTTTCATGATTCATTAGGGGAAGGAGAAGCTGAAGGAGAGATGGGAACCAGGGGGAAATCCATGTGAATCCATTTTCCTCACCCAGAGCCCCTTCAATGGCACCTGTGTTTATCATTCTATAGCACAGTGATGACTTTCAAGACATGCTATATGAAGACAAAAGGAAGAATTGTTGATGAGGATGGTCAGGAAGAGCAAATAAAGGGATATTTCAGAGCTTTAGGGGCAATAGAACTGTTCCTAGCTGGGTGATGTGAAATAAAGTTCCTAGAAAAACTATTTTAAAGTGGAACACTCTACAAAGGCTGATCAACCGATTAGAATTTCCGTGACTGTGGACAGTTTGCAATGCTGCACATCAAGAGCCTAATTACCGTTTACCTTGGGCCATCCCTAGCCATTCTTTGCCACCTTTGTTTCTGACTTAACATCCTGTGACTAACATATAAAAGACTTTTGGAATGTATTAACTTGCAGATCACCAGCTTCCATCAACCAAATGGCTGAATGCCTTCAGATAGCATCTGAGGCTTATAGCTTGGGCTGACCTTTAGCATATACACCTTCTTAATATTTCCACCAATATATTTGAAGTGTCTTGATTTATGACTTGACTTTGTTCTATTACTATAAAAACTTCATGAAACTGTTACCAGGTTGGAACATGGAATTTGGGGTAAC
>NW_008474099.1:0-1253 GCF_000622305.1 Nannospalax galili | reverse complement strand
CCCACCCATCCATCCACCCATCCGTCCATTCATCATCACTCATCACCATCCATCCACCCATCTCCTCCATCCACTACTCTCCCTGACTTCCTCCTTTTCATTTTCCTTCCTTTATTCTTCCCTCTCCCCTCCCTCCCTCCCTCCCTCCCATGCTTGACTCCATGTCACCATTGTTTTATTAGGGAAGTTGCTAGAGGCCTTAGGCCCAAAGTACCAGTCAGAGTGATTTGGCTGAGGCCAGCTTGTGAGGATGGGGGTCTTGTATACAAGGATTGCTGTCACCACCTGTGGAACTGACCTTAGGATCTGCCACATGGGTGGAGTGAGCTGTGGGTGCCATGGAGACCCTGGACTGGCTATTGCGATAACTGTGATGGGCTCCCTAGCCCCATGTGTGTGTGACAGTCTCCACAGGAGAGAGCAGCATTGGGGACCCCCTCCTCCCCAGGCAGCCAGGAGCACCCTCAAATTGTTAAGCTGCTTAAAATAACTTCCTCTGGGCAGTTAAGCTGGTACGACTCGAGTTTGACTCGCACAATTCCGCTTCCTGTGGACTGACTTTTTCTTTTACTGTGTCACACACATGTAAAACATTTCCAGAACTTTGAATTCCAAAGGACAAAGCCCAGGAAGGTCCTTTCCTCCCTCCCTTCCTGCCCTTCTGCCTGGCAAGCCATCATTTCTTTCTTTTGATTTATTTATTTGTCCTTTGGTTGTGGGGCAATGAGCATGCACGTGTGTAGATGCATATATGTGTACATATGAGTATGGGGTGCATGTATGTGTATGTGAATACGTGGGCACATGTAGGAGATGTGTGTGTACAGGTGCATATGTGGGATTATGTGAGAACACGTGTTTGGGGTGCATGTGTGTTTGTGGGTGCATATGCATGTGGAGTGCGTGTGTGTGCTTGTGCGTATGTGGGTATATATGGGGTGCACGTGTGGGGTGAATGTGTATATGCACATATGTGGGCACATGTTGGGTACACGCATGCAGGATGCATGTGTGGGTGCATGTGGGGTGCACATGTAGGGCACATGTGTGTACATGTGCCTATATGACATGTACAGGATACACATGTGTATACATGTGCATATGTGAGTACATGTGAGGGTACACTGTGTGGGGTGTGTGTGTGTGGAGGATGCATGTATGAGCACATGTGGGGGTACATGTGTGTACATGTGCAAGTGTGGATACGTGAGGGGGGTACGCACGTGTGTATGAGGTGTGTGTGTGTGTGTGTG
>NW_008474098.1:0-1252 GCF_000622305.1 Nannospalax galili | reverse complement strand
GTCCTAAAGTGACTATTATACACTCTTCACTTCCTTAGCCTTACTTATTACGTGATGGTGTTAGAGGCTGTTGTGAATGGTAACATTTTTCTCATTTCTTTCCCAATGTGTTTGTTGTATAGGAAGTCTACTGATTTTCTGTGCTAATTTGTATCCTGTCGCTTTGCTGAATTTGTCTATCAGCTTCTCATGGAGACTTTATCTGCAAATAAGGACACTTCAACTTTTTCCTTTCTAACTTGTATTCCCTTTATCTCCTGCACTTGATTTATTGTTCTGTCTGAAACTATAAGCACTGTGCTGATCAGAAGTGGAGACACTCGACATCCTTACCTTGTTCCTGATTTTACTGGAATCGGTTTGAGATATTCCATGCATTGTGATGTTGGCTGTGGGCTTGCGCATTGCCGACATTATGCTGATATGTCTCCTGTATCCTTAGATTCTTCATGACTTTTATCAGAGGGGATGTTGGAGTTTTCAAAGGCCATTTCTGCATATAATGAGATAATTATGCAGTTTCTGTTCTTAGTCTACTTATGTGGTGGATTATGATTCTGATTTACATATGTTGAACCATTCCTGCATCTGTAGGGTGAAGCCAATTTGATCGTGGTAGGTGATATTTTTGATGTGTGCCTGAAATTAGTTTCCAAGTATTTTGTTGAGAATTTTTGTATCTATGTTCATCAGAGATATTAGCCTATAATTTTCTTTTATCATTGAATCTTTTTCTAGTTTTGGTATCAGGGAAATACTGGCTTTTGGATAAGATTTTAGAAGTGTTCCTTTTCTTTTCACAAAATAATTTGAATAATATTCATGTCTGTTCTTCTTTGAAATAGTAGCAGAAGTCTATGATAAATTCACATGGTCCTGGGCCTTCATTTGGGAAATTTTTAGTTACTGCCTCTAGTTCACTGATTGTGAGGGGTATATTACAAGTATTCATTTCATTTTTATTTAACTTTGGTAGGCTGTATATATCTTAAAAATTCATCCCTTTTTAGATTTTCAAGTTTAAAGGAATATAGATTTTATGGCATTTTATTATGATCCTCTGAATTTCCTTATTTTCTGTTGTAATCTCTCTTTCTTCTCATGTTTTATTATTTTGGTCCTATTTCTCATTTGCTTAACTGATGAAACTTTTATCAATCGTGTTAACCTTTTCAAAAACCAACTCTTTGTTTAATTGATTTATATGTACATGTATGCATATATATACATATATATATATAATTTCAATTTT
>NW_008474097.1:0-1252 GCF_000622305.1 Nannospalax galili | reverse complement strand
ATACAAAAGCATTAAAAATGTGTAAAATAAGAAATTAGAAGTAATAACCATTTTCTCTGTTCTGAGAGGAAAGATTGGAGAAGAATTTGAAGACTACAGAAATGAAAGAGCTCAGCAGGACCGTGCTTTTCTCACTGCAAGCAAATTACTAAGCCTTTGCTCTCTTGTGTTTAATTTATTAAATCTTTCTCCATTGTAATTTTAAATTTTGTCTTCTCTTAGAAGTTTCACATTACCCATTTTCACCCCCCCTTTCAAGTTCTCTTTGTTTATTTTTAAAATACTTTAAATACTTTAAAATACTTTTATTGATTTTTTTGGTAATTTCATTCAATCTATTTTGATCATATTCAGACCCCCTCCTCCAACTCTACTCTAACCTTACTCCAATATAATGCTTCACAGTAATTGAAAATAAAATCTTAAATTTCATATGCAGACATAAAATTCAATGTAACAGAAAAATCATTATAGAAAAACTGCTGGAGGCACTGACAGTCCTGATCTCAAATTATGCTACAGAGCTATAGTTATAAAAACAGCATGTTGGGGCTAGAGAGATGGTTAAGAGCACTGGCTGTTCTTACAGAATATCTGGGTTCAAATCCCAGCATCCACATGGTAGCTAACAACGAACCATCTGCAACTCCAGTTCCAGGGGATTCCATACCCTCTTCTGTCCTCTACAGGCATTGCACGAGACAGGTGCTCTTACATGCATGGAGGCAATACGCTGATATGCATAAAACAAAAATAACAAATAAATTTGTAAAAACATGTTACTGACATAAAAACAGACATTGATCAGTGGAATAGAATTGAGGACCCAGACTTGAAACCACACACAGTCACCTGATTTTTGACAAAACAGTCAAAAATATTGGAGAAAAGATGATAACATGTTCAACAAATAGTGCTGGTTAAACTAAGGGCATGTAGAAGACTAAAACGAGATCTCTATCTCTCAACATGCACAAAATGGATCAAGAACCTAATATAGGACTCAATATCCTGAATCATATAGAGATACAGCAGGAAGTACACTGGAACTTATAGGCACAGGAAAGGATTTTCTGAACAGGATTCTTATAGTGCAAGCAAGTGTTAAGTCCAAAAAATGGAATTTCATGAAACTAAACAGCTTCTCCATGAAAGGACACCATCAATCCAGTGAAGAGACAACCTGCATAATGGGAAAGAATTTTTTATCAATTATACCTCTGACAGAAAGTTAGTAACTAATGTATACAAA
>NW_008474096.1:0-1248 GCF_000622305.1 Nannospalax galili | reverse complement strand
TGCCTCTGCCTCCCTAGTGCTGGGATTAAAGGCATGTGCCACTATGCCTGGCATTCTTGTGTAATATTTTTAACCGATCATTTGCCTGTATCATCATTATTGAATTTGATTCATGTAATTTAGATTTTTGTAAATGTATATTCTAACAATTCTCAGGCTGTCTTTGCTTGCCACCTAAAGATTTTCTGTTTCATTTCTTCCTACTCAAATGGTGTATATACAGAGAAATCAAACATTTTAATATGGGCAATAGAATCAATGGGAAAGATACATTTTATTTATTTTTTATGTGTATGAATGTATTGTCTACATGTATGTAAGTACACCTGTCTCATACAGTGCCTAAGGAGGTCAGAAGAGGGAGTCAGATCCCCTGGAACTGGAGTTACACACTGCTGTTAGCTACCATATGGGTGCAGGGAACTGAACCCAGGTCCTCCACAAGAACAACCAGTGCTCTTAACTGCTGAGACATCTCTCCAGCCCCTTAAAGAGCATGATGTTTCCCAAAGCCAGAGTTGTTTTGGTTTCTTAGCTACTTTCTGTAGGTGTGATTAATACAGTGATATGTAACTGAACTAAGATATGTGATGAAACTATCAGTGATATGCAGAGGATCCCCCAAAATGTGCGAAACTTCTTTAAAGTATTTGTTTCCTAAAATATTTTGTCCCTTCTTGATGACCAGTCTTGTGAATTACATTTGTCTTTGCCAAGAGAAAAAAAGCAATAGCCTGTCTCATTTGTTCCTGTAAACCATCCCTTGGGTGTGTAGTAGTGTGACATGTACCTGCACTACAGTAGCAACCTTTCTGTGGGCCCTGGGCACTCTTAAGTTTGAGAAGAGCCACACCTGTCATTCTGATTTGGATGCATAACCCAACCTGTAGCATCTCTCTAGGGTTTCATTTTCACTAGGGAACATACTTTAACTTCAGAATTATTTTCTCAGGGGTATAGATTGCCTTTTTATGGATACTATATATAACTCCTCTTCTACCCTGCCATTTATTGAAGTTTAGGAAGAATGATAAAAAGATCATGAATGGGACTGGAGAGTTGGCTCAGCAGTTAAGAGCACTGAATGCTCTTACAGAAGACCCAGGTTTGATACTCAGCACCCACCTGGTGGCTAACAACCATTCGAAACTTTGGTTCAAGGGGGAGCCAATACCTTCTGACTTCTGTGGGCACTGTATGACATGGGTGCACTTTACACACATGCAGGCAATACACTCATACACATAA
>NW_008474095.1:0-1251 GCF_000622305.1 Nannospalax galili | reverse complement strand
TGCCTGAACTCACTAAGTAGACCAGGATGGCCTCGAACTCACAGAGGATCCGCCAGCCTCTGCCTCCCAAGTGTTGGGATTAAAGGCATGCGCCACCATGCCCTGCAATCATGTTACTTTTTAAAGAAAGCATTGCTAATAAAACATTCAAAAAATTGGGTGTTCACAGCAGGCTTCACCAACTGGAAAGGAGGAGCCTGTGAGGGAGTTAATGCCCAGGAGGAAGGTTAGGGAGAAAGGACCAAAGACACCTGATCTAGTTAAGACCCTACAAAGAGGGGCTGATGTGGAGAACAGAGAAACAAAGAAACAAAGTAAGGAAGGTGACAGGGCCAGACTGGGCAGCATAGAGGCCACTCCAAGGACATTGGCTCTGGGTGAGATATGGGGCCTTTTCAGGGATTAGCAGACAGATACTATGTTGTGGCATGGGCTGCTTGGTTGAGGATAGACAGTTGGGCCGAGGGAGGGAGCAAGGAGAGAAGATGCTGACCAAGTCAGGGTAGCAGCAGAGGACCTGGGAGGAAGGTATAACTGTGTCTCTTTTAAAAGTGGACTCATTACTGGCTGGGAGATAGGACATGTTTGCCTGGGATGGGAAGGGATGAATGAGTGGGAAGGACAGTTAGCAGAGCTGCATCTGTGGAAAGGAGGATGGTCTGGGGCCCCACAGAGTGCACCTGTGCTAAGCTGTGAGCGCTGCCTGCTGTTTGCTGGCTAGCTCGCTCCTTCCTTCCTTCTTCCTATGCAGGAGGAAGCATGGAGGTCAGCTGTGAAGGGTCAACATGGCTCCCTTCCATGTCAAGCAGACGGTGCTACAGGGCTGACGGTGCTACAGGGCTGTCTGGGTCAGAGGGTGTGAGGAGGTCTGACTGTCTGAGGCTCTGGACAGTGGTGGAACATTTGGAGTGTCTGCAGGTTGGCGCATTCCTACCATATTTGTATTTACGTAATTGTTTTGTACTGTTTCTGTCTCAGTTACTTTCTATTGCTGTGTTAAAAAATACTCCCCAAAACCAACTGGGGGAGGAAAGGGTTTATTTTATCTTGCAACTCTCAGGTCACAGTTCATTACTGAGGGAGCCAAGGTGGGAACTGAGGGCAGGAACCTGGAGGCAAGAGCTGAAGCACAGACCATGGAGGAGTGCTGACCCGTGCTCAACCTACTTTCTTGTACAGTACAGGCCCACCTGCCCAGGGGTGGTACTGCTCACAGTGGGCTGGGCCCTCCCACATCACTCAACAATCAAG
>NW_008474094.1:0-1245 GCF_000622305.1 Nannospalax galili | reverse complement strand
GACTGCGGAGAACCAGAGAGGATGCCACGGACCACAAGCGACACCAACAGCCTCGGGGAATTGACACAAAGGTGTATTTCAAAACTCAAGAAATACAGTACTGTCATTAAAAAAATGTATCTTTGAAGAACAGGGATGTAACAGTCCTGATTATATAACCTTAACATAACCAATCACAGTTTAATACTCCTGCTTTGAGAAGCTCTCATCCAAGGACTTAGATATATTGGAATCATTCTAGTAAGGACAGGGTCTCTATGTGTGAGGATAGAGACCTCAGTTTGGAGGTTAGGTGAGAATATAACTAGCACAGCACCATACCTCCCTTTCTGCTTGCTAACTCCCAAGCCTTTTTTATTTTTTCTAAAACAGCTGTCTGCCAAAGCATCTCAAAACATGGGCTGCATGGGTTCTAGCTCATGCTTCCACATGGGCTAAAATACATACATGGCAGCACTTATTCTCCTGAATATGTCACATCCATTAAATAAAATTTGCAGTTCACTAAAACTCCTATTTTTATGTAAAACTGAGATTAAACTAGGTATCCACTGTATTTTCCTCCAATGAAAAAATATCCACCTTGAAAACTTTAAAGATAAAATGGGGAAAAAAAATACTCTGTACCTGCCCAGTATACTTCTTTTACACAAGTCATATAACTCTTAAAACATGAGACAACATTTATATGTGCTTTCCTAACATCTATCTGAATCAGCGAAACTTCTACTTTCACTTTAGAACACTTGCCTACCATTGCTCTTATACGACTGACCTGTGGAAACCTTTTATATTACCCTGCCTAGTCCCCTAATAGCTTTACCACCCTCCTTTCTCACTGATATGACACAGGCACAACTACTAAGAGGTTGTCCAACCAGCATGTGGCCAAGTGTCAGGCTGGAGTCTGCATGTTCCACTCTTGCTAGTGCCAGCCTTCTACTGTCAGCTATACAGCTCTTTATAACCCAGTGAACACCAAAAGTGCACATAATGCTTATGCCAGAGACTCCTCACCTAGCTGTGTGCTGACTTCCAAAGATCAGCTGACTAATCCTACACGTGATACATTAAGACAGTAAGACAGGCTTCCTTTCTACCAGGTGTGGTGTGTTGGTACATGCCTTTAATCCCAGCACTCGGGAGGCAGTGGCAAGTGGACCTCTGTGAGTTCAAGGCCAGCCTGGTCTACATAGTGGGACTACAGGGAGACCCTGCCTCAAAAAGACCAAAAAAAAAAAAAAA
>NW_008474093.1:0-1252 GCF_000622305.1 Nannospalax galili | reverse complement strand
GTGAAAGTGTTCAAGAAATGTCCTGCATAACTGAATGAATGCATGAACAATATCAACACCAATCAATAGTACTAGACTTGCTTTATCTCCTGCCCCATGTCTGATTCTTCATCCATCACACAAATTTTTAGTTCTCTTTCTTTAATATATTCTGTCCATCTTCCCTCTTGCCCTTCACTGTTCCTACCTTAATTCGAGTCTCTGTTAATGTGAGAATCTAATAATTGATTTCTCTGATGCCATTTTCAACTCCCGGTAATTCATCTTTGCACATTTCTAAGACACAAAATAGATTAATCCCTCTCCTGCTTAGATTCGCTCAAGGTCTTTGCATTTCTTATAACTTAAATTCCAATCTTAGTACCATGGTATATTATGAACCATCCTGAACTGGCTCCTGGCTACATTTTCTTGCCTTCCCACCTACCTGGCACTCTCCAATTAATTGATGTATAACTCCATAGACTGAAGCCCAGAAAGCTTCTTTCACTCTCTTGCATCTTTCTCATGTATCCTTCTCTTCCCGCAGTCTCCCCATCACCTAGTTTTCTTTTTTAGCAAAAGGATTGCATCATTATGCACATTGGCACAAGCACACACCGTCATGCAATAGGGATTTACAGTACAAAATCTTCTCTGGGGCCCAGTAGCTTTGATTTATTCGTGGTTCTGATGTGCTGTATGGCATTGTGAATTTCCATACACTATCCAGACCTCAGTTTCCCTTCTGTAAAATGTTAATAACAATGACCTTGGTTTTGTGAGGTGACAGTAAACTATTCTGCATGTTATTGAATATGTCCATTTCCTCCTGGTCTCCCATCCATCTCTCTCTTCACAGTAGCTCCAGCCTTCTGCACACATTTCCTCAGCCCCTAAGATAGTGCTTCAAAGAACAGAATGCCCAACTTTGTATCTCATCATAAGAACATGATCAATTAATGTTCGTTAAAGAAGTAGATATATTAATAACAAGAAAGTTGCTACATAATCTAACTGGATTGATATAAGCAGAAGTCTTTTCCCTAATAAAAGTATTTTATAAACTTTTTATCCCTCTATACAATCCCAACCACCTGTCTTCCAGAAACAGAACTTAAAGAACCATCTTTTAGTTATATGTGCTATGAAGTAGTATGCCATGACTCTCCACACAGTCCATGAGACTAATAAATCCATGGGATTTAAGTGCACACATGTTCTTGGTTAATGGATGAATCTGATAAAGTGTAAATGTGTACCATAGTTCATG
>NW_008474092.1:0-1250 GCF_000622305.1 Nannospalax galili | reverse complement strand
GGTGCTGGGATTCAAACCCAGGACCTCTGCAAGAGCAGCCAGTGCTCTTAATCACTGAGCCGCATCTCCATCCCTTTAAACCACTGTTTTTATAGATTTCCTAGTGTCAGATAATGTTATAGCTACAGTAAAGAGGTTATGTCACTCCATGTGCATATTTGGCATAAAATCAATAGAAATGGCTACTGAAGACCCGACAGTAGGGCAAGGCCTTTCCCTCTCAGTCTTTCAAAATGGAGGCAATGAGGGAAGTTCACCTAATGTGGACCCAATGAACTATGACCCCAGTATAACTTTGTTCTGTGTGGCAGTTGAATAAGTACTCACTCACACATGTATTTGATGCAAACCATGTGTGCTCCTAATAAGAAGTATGCTTGTTGACATATGCACAAGTAACAGGACTTTGGAAGCTTCTACACAAATCACAAAGGCACTCTGAACTCAGTCTCAGGCTGAGAGGAGACAAGGCAGATGACCTCAAAACTGCAGTCTCTGAGCTCCTTGGAAAGGACTGCCTCTTGCAGTGGTCTTTCAGAAAGGACCTGATGCCACGTATCTTAGTTGTTAAAATAGCTAAGATTGTACTAGCATCTGTTTATTACCAGGAAGTTACCCCACACCTGCCCACGATATCTGCTTGTAAAATGCTGACTTTAATATTTCCTATAATGACCTAAGGCGCACATATACTTCTGTGTTGGAAATCTCAAATCCACCAATGGGATCATTGCCAAGGGATGACATGAAAAATCCTTTACAAACCTGTATGTATTTCTGGTCAGCGCCTCAGTTTCTCCGGAGCAAAGGCTTTACGAAGCTGGGGCCTGTGTGTAATAAAGAATAACTTCCTCCACTTCCTGAGTATGGTTGAGGCATCTCAATGTGCCCCTCAGCCTGTGATTAATTCCCATAGCGAAGGAAAATACTTTCTAGAAATCTCTCTTCCAGACCTTCTGTTGCATCTCACTGGTCAGAACCAGTGTGTTATAAACACAGTCCTAGCTAGGAAGGAACAGGTCTTGCATTTGTAGCTACCACACTGATGGCAAGATCGGCCCGAGAAAAGCAAGGACAGAAACGTGGCCATATGCAGACAGTCAGCATCATCGACTACAGATGAGTCACGGTACTAGTGACAGATGTGGTCTTTCAGTGAAGCCTATAGTAAAAATTGATTATATTTTGTCTATAGTATAGAAATGCTAAATTTAATTACCCATTCCAATTTAATTTGTGATATATTAAAA
>NW_008474091.1:0-1252 GCF_000622305.1 Nannospalax galili | reverse complement strand
ATATATATATCCATGAATATTACAAAAACTGGTCAAGACCGTAAAGTGTGAAGAAAACCTCAAGCAATTCTCTAATTTCTAATTTACAAACAAAATGGGGCAAATTATATGCATTGTCAAAAATATACTCTATATAACTTTTGACTCTATCAAAAGATAAAGCCAAAATTAGGGGCTATTAATAAATAAGTGAAAATGAAGCAAGCCATACAATTCCTCACAAAGAAATAAATATGTACAAGATTGATGGTACCAAGTGGATCACTGATGGTGTTCAACACATTTGCCTAACAAAAGATACCAGGAAGTCAAAGAATGTACATAGAATAAGCCAAGAGTAAAATCAGCAAGTACTAGAAATGAACATAAGGAACTATAAATGAAATCAACCAGGTTTTGAAAATTTCAATGAATTACAGAAATATTTCAAAAGTCTGACCAAACAATGGGAAGAAAATAAAGATAAACCACTATGTCCTATGCTGAGAGCCCAATAATCATGTAACAAAAAAAGAGAGGCAGGGGCACATAAGTGACAGAGGCTCCTTAGCATGAGCAACAGCCCTGTGTTTGATTCCCATCACTGCAAAAGACAATTTTTTTGAATGAGCGAGTAAATGCTTCCCAAGGAGGGCATGCAGCTGAAACTTCCTAGCCATGTTCCCTTGGGCAGCCCTACAAAAGTTTTGTCAACAAAAGTCAAAAATGAACTTTCTTCATTGCAGTAAAAACCCTTGACATGTGGCATACCCCCTTGGAGGTTCAAATGCACAGCATTCCCTTTTCTGGAAGCCAGCAGATACACGCGTTTCTCAGGTGACCACATCTGACTCTGGTTTCAATGCTCACTTCAAATTCTGTGGTGCTGGCAGTCTAGGACTGAGGGAGAGAAGGATTGCCTTTCCTGAGGAGCCTCTCCTGTCTTTCCCCTCTGTATGTGGCCTGTTTATATCTGTTGAGAGCTGATTTTTATAGATTGTCTTAAAACAATCCACGTGACACTATCAAGAAGAGGCAGAACTGTCAGAGAAGCAGGGTCAGCACAGGACAAGTGGTCTAGAGTCTCAGGATACCTCAAGTCCTCAGAAACTACTGGTGTTCTGCACAGTTCAACTTGTGTTCAGGGATTCTGTGTTTCTTGGTGGAATTGTTTTCCCTTCTCTTGAGGTTTTTAAATTTAGGCACTGCAATTTTAGCAGAAGTGTAGTCTAGATATTTTTCCATGAATAAGGTACACTGACTTCTCCAGGCT
>NW_008474090.1:0-1252 GCF_000622305.1 Nannospalax galili | reverse complement strand
GTGTGTTAAAGGCTTGGTCCCAGGATACTACTACTGGGACATGCAAGTAACATTTAGTGGTGAGCCTTATAGGAGGTCCTTAGGTCACTGGGGGTATGCCCACAAAGAGGTCCAGTTTTCTGGTCTTTGCTTCCTTGCTTATGAGCAAAGTGTTTGCTCTGACACACATTCCCTTCTATTATCATCCAGGACCCCCACCAGAAGCCCAAATCAATGGGGCCACCCAGTCTTAGACTGGAAACTCCACAACCAAGAGGTAAAAAACTTTTTATCTTTATATTTGTAGGAGTTAATTTTCTTTTACACTATCTCCACTCGTTTATAATATAAACAACCTTACTTGGCCTTGGGCTCCTCTTATAACCTAAACATATAGCTTTAATCCTTCCAATCCTTCCTTGCCCTTAATCCAGAATAATATATGTATCTGTATATGTATGTTGTGAGAATATCAGGCACTGCGAGCAGCAAATATTCATTGAAAGCAACAAATTATCCCATTTGTGTTGTAAAAACAAAACAAAACAAAAAAAAACAAGTGCATTAGATTGATAACGTCTGTTTGTGGTTGTGTCTGCTGTTCTAGGTTCAAAAAAAAGAATCCCTGATAAGACAAATTCTGCTTTTCCTTCCCCATTTCATGCTGAATGTTCAGATTCACTAAAGGCAGAGCAAGGCCTGGTATGAGAGAGAACATTTCCAATAGCACAGTTCTAGAAGAAATCTGAAGGAATAAGTTTTCAGAACAGATCGGGTCCCATTTTTGGTTTCTATAAGGATGCTAAATGTCAGGCTGTGGCATTGCTACAATATGTTAATTGCCTCAAGGGTTTTGTTGTAGTAACACAAAGCTAATACACAAGCCTTGTTATTTTTTGTTGAATTCTAGGCCAAAATGTATTGGGTAACAGAAACTGAAGTAAACAGGCATTTAGTGTGAGGGTTTGTGTTTACTTATGTTTTATGTTTCTCTGGAAAGGAGTTAGGCTATGTTTAATACTGACTATAGCTGTGGGTATCAAGACTACAATTCCCCCCTGTATCCTCGGTTCGTCTCCCTTGCTATCCAAGTTTCCCTGGAAACTCCTTAAATAGACTGTGTCCTGTCTTTCTCACTTATATTTCACCCTAATCTGGAGCTCTGTTGATGTGATGTTAGGTATTAGGTGGGAGAAGCATTTTATAGTCTTAATATTAAATCTCCCTGTTTTAGTGGGCCAGTCCCTGTACTGTAACCTACGGAAGAGATTTT
>NW_008474089.1:0-1251 GCF_000622305.1 Nannospalax galili | reverse complement strand
AACCTCCCCTATTGGCCCTAAGGCTGAGCTGTGTATTGTCCATTGGTGTAATGCCGTGTCATCTGTCTCTAGCCAGGGTGGCAGATATCAGGTTAGCTGTTTGAGGAAGTTGGCTGTGGAAGAATGGTGCGCTTTTGCAAAGGTCTCCAGGTCTGGTGCCTGACAGATACCCACGGACCCCTCCTTCATATGAGTGTATTGCCTGCACAGTATTCTTAAAAATGTGTCAGAGACTCCCCTGCCAGATGCTTGCATTATATACTTTGAAATCAAGTGGTGGGGACATGCAGTTTCTCTCATGTCATAGTAAAAAAGCACTATGATGCAACAGGGGGCTACTATTAAAGAATTAGGGCCAATATTGCAAACTACCAAACTGTATGTCTTACCAATCTTGGTGTCTCTAAATAAACCTACTCCCTTAATTTACATTATGTTCCATGTAGTAGTACCTAGACGCAGTAACAAATAACCATAAATTACATGTTGCTAGGCTTTCTAATAGAGGTATATACCAGGTGCTGAGAGACCACAGCAACTAAGTCTCTGGTGTGTGTCCAGGAAAGTTTTAGTTGAGGAAATGTTCATAGGCAAAGTCTCAGAGAACAAGAGAAAGTGATCCAGGTGGAGAAAGAGGAAAGGAAGCATAGACTGAGGACATGATGTACGGAATGATATGAAGACCACAAAGAATGAGAGCTGCTGTTTCTTTAAAGTCAGCTGCAAGTCTGGCCTTCTATCAGGCTCTCAATGACTCAAGCAGCCCAGATTACAAGCCAGGACTTATTCTTCTCCTTGCCTTCTTCTCTTTAGTCAGCCATTTATCAAAATTGTACCAAGGATTGCTTAGCTGTGTTTTACTGGGGGAAGAAAGTGGAATGTCTGAAGTGGAAAAGGTGGAGGAATACAAGGCATCGGTTACGCCTGAAAATTCCTTAAATCACCCACAAAGTACAACACTTAGTTTTGTGAGGGTATGATGAGAATGCAAAGATCCATGTTGCGTATGGAAAGGGACCTTTACACATTAGACTTACACAGACCTGCTGAGGTGCTTGCACTCAGAGAGGCACAAGGAAGGACTCGTAGCTTCCTTCCCTCTGGCTCCTAGAGAAGCAGCAGACGAGGCTGCATATACTTTCAGTTTCTCTCCCTGTCTTTCCCTTTCTCCCTTCCCTTACTCTGCCCCTTCCATGTTTAGATCTGGGTAGATATTGCATGTGTGATGGCTAATCCTGGGTGTCAACTTGA
>NW_008474088.1:0-1251 GCF_000622305.1 Nannospalax galili | reverse complement strand
CGAGACTCATTGGCGTGTGCTGGGTCTTCTCATGGTCCTAAAGCACCTCTGTGGAGGTGGTGTAGCTGAGTCAATGAGCATGAATCACAGGCTGTTAGAAGTGAACTTGAGTCTCTTCCCTGGCCTTGATTATTCACAGAGATACACTGTTAGCTCATATCTGTTAAGGCAGGTACGGGAGGATAATTTGCGGCTCTCAAGGCTTCCTTTCTTTTGATCTTACTCCTGCTTCATAAGCTGGACTTGTTCAACCGTGCCTTTCTAGAAGATTACTGAGTTGTGTAGACTCTTGATGCCTGCTTGAATTAGAATCTCTTACCCTTAAACTTGCTTCCCTGGCTAATTGCTGTCCTTCCTTTATAGCTAGGCAAGGAGAATTCTGCATTTTGGAACGATTCCCAATTCTAAGGCAAAGGGAAATTCTGAAAATGTGTTGTGTCACCCCAGTGTGTGGTGGCCATAGATTGGATGTTATTTGAGTGTGTGCCACAAGGGTTCACATGCAGACACTTGATCCCCAGTGCAGTGATATGGGGAGGTGATTTGCCTTTAAGAGGTGGAGCCTAGTGGGAAGTCTTTAGTCATTGGGGGTTACCACCCTCTGTGGAATCAGTTGACTGTTTTCACTGGAGCAAGTTGCTGTAAAAGCAAGACTGGAGAAATTGATGCTGGCACAGTGGTGCAGGCCTATAGTCCCAGTACCGGGGAGACTGAGGCAGGATGTTCGCAGGTTCAAGGCCAGCATGCGTTGCATAGAAAGATTATGACTGAAAAAAGACAACGGAGGAAGCAGAAGGACAGGACAGAAGGACAGCAGTGTCTCCTCGGGCTGCCGGCTCCCCGTCTCACCATGTGCTTGCCCGCTCTCTACCTGATGTGATGTAGTCATCCTCTCACAGACTGAATCCATACAGGAGGGATACTTCATCTTGAACTCCCAGCTTTCAGAACTCTGAGCTAAATAAACTACTTTAAACATCAACTACCTAGCCTTGGGTTTTTTGTTATAGCAACAATGGCTGTAATCACAGCTCTTTCTCTTTAACCTTTTCCTTCATGGTCACAAGGGCTGAGAATTTTAATGCATGAATTTGGACTTTTCTGTGCTTATAGAGTCGAGTACAGTGTTTGTTTATAGTATTCCACTGATTTGTTTAAACAAAGGGAGTGGAATGTAAAGTTTGATTTAAGGGGCAGGGGAGATATTAAACTATATTACAGAGCTATAGTCATAAAAACAACATGGTACTG
>NW_008474087.1:0-1251 GCF_000622305.1 Nannospalax galili | reverse complement strand
CCCAAGTTCCCATGGCAGTTAGTGAAGATCCGGCTTGAGGTTCAGGCCTTTTGAAGGGGCCCAGCCCTCCATCCTGGAGGTCTGCTAGGTTTGGTGGCTGGGTAGAGCCTGGCTTACAACTGGAAATTGTAATGCCCAGGCTGAAGTATGCAGCAGGGATGTATATATATGGTTTTCTCTAGAAAGAACTTGCACTCTCTACACACAATGATAGGTATTTGAAAGAGATTCCAGAGGCTCAGCCAAGGCAATGTGGAAATGATGGGCTTGTCTTGAGAGGTTTGGGGCACTAGTCGTCAGCTCAGAAGTAGGCTGGCCACATTCCTGGGAATGCTATTTTTGTTGGTGGTGTTTGTTTTTAGACAAGGTCTTCCTAGGTAGGCCTGGCTGGTCTGGAACTTTCTATGTAGAGCAGGCTGGCCTTGAACTCACAGCGATCTTCCCGCTTCTGCCTTGCAAGTGCTGGGATTAAAGGAGTGCACCACCACAGGTCTCAGAGCCTCCTTTTGGTTCTTTTCTGGCTGGTTTTGCTTCTGGCACGCCCCACCCCAGCCTGTGGCTCCACCATGAAACGAGCAAAGTGACCCCTATGGGCCATGTTCTGTTCTGGGGGCAGCCATCACATGTGCCCTGGGACTAGGAAGGTAAAGTGGACAGTTTGAACTCTGATGGGCTGTGGCTTCTCTGAGTGCCCCTTTCCAGGGCATGAAAAGACAAAGAACACAAAAGCGGGCACCAAATGGGAAAAAGTGGGTGGGCCTGGAGCATAGTGGGCATTCAGCAGATAGACCACCAGCAAGGATGGCATAGACTTCTGTTCTGGGATGGGATGGGAAGTTGCAGAACAGACCATGAGTATTCTGACTGTGAGAACCTCTGATTTGTTTTATGTGAGTCCCCAAGTCAGATCTTGTGACCATGGAGAGAACTGAGACTGAATGTCTTCATCCGAGATGTGAAATTGTTAGTGAGAGACCACAGAAAAGACGTAGAAAGACATCATCCTTGGGCCACAGACCTCAAAAGCATATTTTACTCAGTTAAGGTCCTCCAAAGCATCCTCAAGATCCTGGCTTCTAGACAGCAAAGAGGCTTCCTGCCACTCAAGCTAGAGGACACACCCTCAAGTCACCTGGGAGTTAAGCAAATCACCTTCAGGGACATCATAAATCCTAGAGTGCAGAGGAAGGGGTTAGATAGACTTGGGGCTTGGCCCAGGCTCTACACACTGTGGCCTTAAATGGCCCTGTA
>NW_008474086.1:0-1251 GCF_000622305.1 Nannospalax galili | reverse complement strand
AAATGGACTGATAAGCAGCAAACACGTGAGCATGCATGCATTCATGTCTCTCTGTTTCTGACTGTGGATGAACTAACTAGTTGCTTGACAGTCCTGCCTTCAGTTCCCACAGTGAGGGACTATAACCTGGAATTGGAAGGTGAAATAAGCCCTTTCCCTTCTAAGTTGCTTTCTGTCAGGATATTCCTTCACAACAGCAGAAATGAAGCTAGCATTCTCCCCTAGCTTGTCTCCTTAGCACTTAGTCACTAGGAAATATACCATAAAATTTGAGTAAGTTTTTATTGTCTCTCTCCTCCATTTGTATTTACCAGCTTGGGTAAGACTAAGGCCTAGAGCAGTCCTGGTAGAGAATAAGTTTTAATTTTATAGGATGGTTAATCAGTGCATGATAATAGTGATTTACGGTTATTGAACACTTACTGTATACTAGATCCTGTGCTAAATGCTTACCCATGTTGTCTCATTTTGTCCTCTGACTTGAGCCCTACAGAGCCTCTCATTATTCCATCTTAAGTATCCTGTCTCACACACACGTCTTTGAAGAAAGTCTGCATTTGAAACATCAACTCATTGGGGCTGGACAGATAGCTCAGCAGTTAAGAGCATACATTGCTCTAACAGAGGACCCAAGTTCAAATCTCAGCATCCAGGTCAGGTGGCTCACAATCTCCTGTAACTCCAGATCCAGACACCTTCTTCTGGCCTCTGGCGGTACTGCACTCACATGTACATGCTGAATACAGATTCACACATATACATGTAATTAAAAATAAAATCTTAAGGAAAGAGTGAGTGGGTGAGTCGGGGGAGGGGGGTGGAGCTCAGTTTATAAATACCATCCAATCCTCCACAGTCTGGCTTCATTGATGCTTCACTGAGCAAACCATTTTTTAGGAGTGTCCTGTTTTCTTTTTCTACACAGGATCTCACAGTGTATCCCAGGCTGACCTTGAACTTGTGATCCTGCTTTAGCCTCCAGAGTGCTAGGATTGAAACATGTGCTACCATGCCTGGCTTCTGGGACTTGCTTTCTGACTCTGTCTCTTTTGTGAGCTTCTCTCTTAGGGCCTACCTTCAGTGCCGGTATGCTCAGCTTCTGTGCCCAGCTCACTATTCATTCTAAACACGCTACTGAAGCAACATCAAGCATTCTGGCTTTACCTGCACCTGATACCTGCCACCTGCCCAACTCTCTCCAACCTTATTTTCAACTGCCGGCTGAACGTTTTTTACACAGTTGTCTCACAC
>NW_008474085.1:0-1251 GCF_000622305.1 Nannospalax galili | reverse complement strand
TGTGTGTGTGTGTGTCTGTGTGTCTGTGCATCTGTGTGTATGCATACACAGCCAATGAGCACATCTGGAGGTTGGAGGACAACTTTTAGGAGTCGGTTCTTTATCTACCATGTAGGTTCCAGAGTTAAACTCAGATCACCAGCAAGTCAGCAGGAGCCTTTGCATGCTGAACCATCTCACTAGCTCTAGAAAAAATTCTTATTAACCAATATCTCTGTAAATCCTGCAACAATTTAGTGACTTATGAAAACACCTATATGTAGCAATAAATAACAGGGATAGCTTCCAGGCCTTGAGTTTTTGCTGTATTAAGAAGTCATCTATGTTAATGTATATTATTTATATATCACTTAGTCTCTAGACACTACAAAATTATGAGCTCACTGACAGGCTACTGTCAGGATTAAAGATATCACAGAAGCTGCATATGTTTGCCTGAAAGACATTAATTATTAACTGGCTTTATTCTCATTTGTCAATCATAAATATTACTTATAAAATGATGTTCTTCCATACATTGAGTTTGAGGTCAGCCAGACTGTATAAAGAGACCCCACCTCAATCAAACAAAGCAAAAAGAACAAATCAAAACAGAAAAAAATGCCTTAAGTTATGTTGACTAAGGCACCTGATAAAAAGACATTTATGCTTCAGTAGTGGCAGACAAATAAAACAGACTGTTTATTTTGCTTGTCTTCCAAAGTTGCCATGTGGGTTTTGATAATATATCTGAATTCTCAATATCATGACACTTTGTAACTAGGGAATTCCAAGTTGCAAACATCAGGTCCCCAAGATTTGTAACATGTGCATTTGTTCACTAGAAAGCCAAGTTGACACAGTTTAGGACAGCAATTATTTTTAAACCCCTTATCAGGAGTGTCAGATGGTAGGAATTTCTGGCACCTGAAAAGATGTTCCATTAACCATTGTTTGTAAAGGAATATTTGTAATGGTTTCAGTTTTGGTCATGTTTTTCCAGAGGTGTGTGTCTTCCTATTACATTCTCTCAATTTTATTTTGAATATCTCCTGTTGCTTCCAGCTTGAATAAATTTATTCTTCCTTGAAGTTTGAAAATGAACTCAGCGCAGTTCTTACCCTCTGTACAAGGAACAATAACACAATTCATAACCAGAAAAGTGCTTTTTTATTACCCCACTGGGATTTCCCTTCTGATTAAAATAAAAGGGGAAGATCTGTTTCCTTTTAAGTGAAAATAACATTTTCCTACCTTGGTTCTTAGTCATGT
>NW_008474084.1:0-1251 GCF_000622305.1 Nannospalax galili | reverse complement strand
GCAGCCCACAGGCAAATGTAAAGACATTTTTATTGGAATATCCCCATGTTTGTTACTGTCCATGGTCAGTTTCATGCAGAACTGAATAAGAGCAACAGAGATTACATGACCCTCAGAGCTTAAAATCACTCCTATCTGGCTCCCTACCAAAAAACAGTTTACCAGCCCCTCCTGTATTGTCATATATCAATACATCATACCATACTGGTGCCAGGAAGTTGAAATTTACATGAATAGCCAAAACATTCATGTACAGATAAGCAAGTTCCATGGACCTGGGTTCGATTCTTAGCTCTGCCATTCAAAAGGTATGATCTTTAGAGTTGAGTATGGTGACACTCTCTAGCATATGGAAGGTAGAGGCAGGAGGATTCATAGTTCAAGGTCCACCTTGGCTACATAGAGAATTTGAGACCAACCTGGGCTAGCTGGGACTTTTCTCAAAACAACAACAAAATCCTATGATCTTTGGAAGATCATTTAACTAACCTTTCCATATGTGGATGCCTTCCTAATAAAATGGGATGTATATTAGTTTCTTTTAGGATTGTGGTAAATGTCAATGAGAAAACGTCATTGATTCCCAGCATAATACCTGACACGTGTATGTTCACTTCAATAAGAGCCATCTGGTTATTTAAGTAATTATATAACATCTTCAAGGGTGAAAAACTGAATTATATTCCACTTATCTGACTAAACTACTTGTGAGTAGGGTTTGCCTTATTGAAAAGAAATAAATGGCCTAAGCACCTTCAGGAACTATGCGGTCTTTCGTGCTGCATAAATATGAGAGACGGTCCTGATGGTTCTCAGAGGTATCATGTTATATGCATCTAACTCAGATTCTAATTAATTTTAACAAGTCAGATACTGTAGATGAGAAATTGGGGATGATGACTGATACGTCCTTGCTGGTCCAAATTCCATTTCTTTAGCAGGTGCTGCCATACTGTGGGACACCCACAAGACACCTGATCTGCACAGTGAGACTTCCATTGAATGGTGCCTCTAACGCCTTTGTATGTGCAACCTTCCTAATGTCACTGTGTTTAGTTTAGGTAACACTAGCGGCAAACACTATGGACCCGCAAAGTTCAGTGGCTCAGTACAAACACAAAGTGCATTCATTTCTCACCCTCAAGCAGTCCAGCATAGGCATATTACGTTTTTGCTTTGCAACAAAATGGCACACAAAATAAAAAGGAGGAGGAACCCAACAGAGGGATGCTTTTGGAAGCCCTTGTCAAG
>NW_008474083.1:0-1251 GCF_000622305.1 Nannospalax galili | reverse complement strand
GGGAAATTATGGAATCTTTAGGAGGTATAGCATTACTGGATGATATCACTGGAGGTGGGTTTCAGAATTTATAGTCTTACCCAATTTCAGTTCACTCTCTCTGCTTCTTGTTTGTGATGGAAGATGTGATTCTCAGCCTCCTGTTTCTGTTGCCTGCTGCACTGCCTTCCCCACTATCTTGGACTCTCCCTCTGGAACTGTACCTCCAGTGGCGAGTGGTTAAACTGGTGAAGGTTCAGTTGTTGTACAGCTAACTCGGTATCATCTACACCCCTGTCAGTTGAGCCATTCCAGCTACAGGACCCTAGAAGAAGGGCTTTGAGTGGGGGGCAGACACTCTGCATGTGGTTATCAGGACAGTAGGCAACGGTAAGGATGAAACCCTTCTGGCCACTCTCTTTTCTGGCATATTACAATCATAATTCACAGAGATAGATGTGTCTGTGCATGCTGCTTCTTAGAAAGCAAAGAAATCCCATATTCTCCAGAGCCTAGAACACAATCCTTTGAGGCAAGTATTATTATTCCCATTTGTAGGTAAGAATACAAAGGTATAGAAAGATTAGGTAACCTAAGTAACATAACTAGTAAGCATGGAATTAGAACACTGGCTCAGAACTACAGAGCTGTACTGCTCCTCCCTGAGATGGTGTAGGAACTGAGATCACCCAGGTCTCTCTCCAGCTCCAGCTGAGAGCCAGTGTCCTCTTTACCATAACTGCTTCCTCTCCTGCACTCTGTTCCCTGACTTTCCTGCATTAGGCATTCTGAAAGTACCCAAACTAGCATTCCCCCTTTTTCTCACTGTCAGTTTCCACCAGCGAAAACCAGGGGCCACACCCTTAAAGAAAACTGACTTTTCATCCTGCAGAAACTATTAAGCAATAGATATTCAGATATGGATGGGAGTCATGAGCCCCTCCCACTTCATGTTGAAATGTTAACTGGCTTGATCTGATCCAGGCAGATCAAGGTCTTGTACAGGCAAGCATAGCTGCTGTGAGTTCATGAGTCCAGAAATCTTTCCCTGCCTAGAAGACATTGTTTTGCTCAAGTTCTCCCAGATCTCTGACTCTTACAATCTTTTTACCCCTTTTCTGTAATGTTCCCTGAGTCTTGGGGACAGGGAGCATGTGATATAAGATGACCCATTTGTGGCTGAGCACTCCACAGATACTTATTCTTGAAAAACTGATTCCAAAGCTCATATGGCCTATGACTGGTCCAATAATTTTGAAAGAAAAAAAAAAA
>NW_008474082.1:0-1250 GCF_000622305.1 Nannospalax galili | reverse complement strand
CAATCAGTGAAAGACTCTGATTTAAAAAAAAAAAAAAGAAAGAAAGAAAAAGAAAAGGGAAAGTGAGCATAGCCTGAGGAATGACACCTAAGTTGGCCTCCATGCACAAGCACACACCAGTGCATTTGCACCTATACCCACACACATGCACATACATATAAAATGTGCAACCTAAGTGTTTTATATATATACATATATATCCTAAGTAATACACACATATAGAAATATATATATATAATTACTCCTTAGCAAAAAGAAAGAGTAGACTCTTCTGTGGATAACTTGCTTCACAGAGCCTTCCCTAGATGTCCACAAATTCCTATTGATACGAAATTATGGAAACAAATCATCTCACTTTCACCCCCAGGCAATTCAGTGCCAAAGTTTTTGTTCCATTAAAATTGTATCTACCTGTCTGTCCTGAATTTTTCTTTAATTTTTCCTACATTTAAGGTCTCATTCAATCTATTTTAACATTATATTTTTGCCGTGTTGTGTTATGTATTCATTTTAGACTGTCATGTATATTTCTAGTGTTTTCTTAATGCCATTTCAAATTATTATGGAGTAAGATGCATATAAATCAATAATAAATAAAATGATATGAACTTATATGGAAATAAAATGAAATAATTCTTATTCAGCATATTGTAGTGTGTCATTTGGAGATGAATGATTTAAATCAATGATTTAAATTTATATAAAAATATTTGCATTCTGTCCAAATGACCCAAAAATAAAAATTAATCTTAGTTATTTGTGGCATCCCCCCACCCCCACAACAGTCACTGCTCCAGCTACTGTCCCTTATCAAGTGGACCTAGTTCTGACCATGGAAGACAAGAGGGGACTATGCATTGAGAGCTTCCATCCTGCCTCAGCTCCTCTCACCTCTGAACAGTTTACAAAAGAACCTTAAAGAGTAGAGTGCACATAGTCTAGAGTCTGGCATATTCCAAACACTTAGAAAAGAAAATGTTTGTTTGGTGAATAAGCTCATTCATGATTGAGAGAGAGCACTGAATCCTAACTAGACCACGAGAGAGACTTTGTCCATGACTGAATTAATAAAAGGCTGAATGAAAATTGTCTTCCTTGAAGAACACAGCACTTTATAGTAAATTGTATTATTTGTAAACCATCCTTCTTTCTTCTCCTCTCTTGATAAGCTCAGATTCCCTTGTGGGAATCTGATGGCCTGTAGTTTTGTTTTACTTCTTTAATTGAATTTTTGAAGTTTTCATACAATA
>NW_008474081.1:0-1248 GCF_000622305.1 Nannospalax galili | reverse complement strand
ATACATGCAGGCAATACACTCATACACATAAAATAAAAATAATAAATAATTCCCACAAGAAGACTTCCCAAGAGACAAGGATAGCTTTAACGGAAACTGTAGCATGTGTGTGTGCGTGCTTGTGTGGATATGTACACGTGTGCCTGTGTGTGCATATTTACATATGTGTGCAGGTGTGGCATGTGTCTACACGTGTATACTGAATGGAAGGGGGCTTAATGATCAAATAAGATTATCAGGCAAGCCTCATTTCACTTCCTTGTTTTATAAAAGATAAATTGATAATAACCTTGATAGGTGATTTTCAAGGTTAACTAGCATAACCCATGACCAGTGTGTAGCCTGGCACCTAGAAACCTGCAGTAAATGGAGTCACCTGGCCTCAGGGATAGCCCAGGGTCCTGCATGCCCATGTTTATGCCTGGCTCCATCCTCTCTAGCTGTGGCCTGAACCACAGTCTCCCCATCTGCTCAGAGGGCCTACACTGCCCACTGCTTACCCTGGCTCTACTGCAGGTGCGGACTGGCCTCCTGATGAACCTGATGGGTGTCCTGCTGCTCAGCCTGGCCATGAATACCTGGGCACAGACGATCTTCCAGCTTGGCACCTTCCCAGACTGGGCCGACATCCACTCAGCCAACGTCACCGCACCACCTACCTTAACCAATGATACAGTTCAGACCCTCTGAGCCCCACTGAGGGATTTTCTTTGGGCTGTGCCCTCCCTAAGAGCTGTCACCATCACTTGCTGCTAGGACCCTACAGGATGATCAAGCAATTCTTTTCTGTTATCTGATAGGCAGCAAGCAAGGATGACCGCTGGTGGTCCACTGGGGCCACAGGCTCACTGTCTATCTCACTGTCTTTCTTTCTCACGCAGTTCAAGGCCAGCTGTCTCCCAGACCTGCTGCCTGAGAAACAGCTCCTCTCTCTGAACTGGTCTGTTGTTAGAATGCAGAAGGAGAGCCCAATAGAGCCACAAGAAACAAATCTTCAGCGATGGTTGTCTTACACGCTTGGGGATGGGAGCGCTGTTCGTGTCCATGGCCACTGCTGCCTTTCTCCCCACTGACACTTTAGGTCACTGGAGGCATTGATCTTATCTCTAGGGACCACTTTGCGGGAGAGGTCTTGAGGCTGCAAAGCTCCGGGCCAGATGTTACAAATGTTCACTCTGCCTTTTCTGTCTAGCCATCTCCCCTGCAAACACCAGCAGCTAGAAATAGCTTCTGTCCCTTGAGATAGAG
>NW_008474080.1:0-1250 GCF_000622305.1 Nannospalax galili | reverse complement strand
GAGAGACGCAGCACACCCGGGAAGACAGGCTTCTCTGTCCTGGTGGCAATCACTACCACTAAGGAGTGACACTGTTTGACCTTAGTGCCTTAAATGCTTTCCTCAGTTCATCCTTGTTAACGCATCACAGTTACACAGTCTGGTTCTGTAGTTAAGGACACGGGCTCTGGGGGCGGGCTGTGCCTGTTCAGAATGTCCACTCTGCCAGTTAGGAGGTACATTCATGTGGTCTGTTACAGTTTCTCCGTCTGAAAACTGACAACCACAGTAATAGCTAGACTCTAGAGATGCTGATGCTGATGATGAACTCAGAAAGGTCAAGTGCTAAGTGCTGCACATAGAACTGTTATGAGGGTTTCCTCTCCTTTTTATAGGTACCGGAACTAAGGCTCTGAACATGTATGTCAGTCGTCCACAGTTAACGAAAAATGAAGTGGATTTAGATTCAGATGCAGTCTATCTGACTCACAAGGCCTTCAACACAGAGCTTGGACTCCCTTCCTTCCCCAGGCTGAGCCACACTCAGGGAGCAACTGGGCTGGTCAAAGGACCACACTCAGACTCAGGTTAGAACTCAAGTCCCAGGATCATCCTAGAGACAGAGGAATTGGAGGGGCCTAGAGCCAGCACTACGCATGTGAGGTCCAGAAAACTTTCTTATCCTCCGTCAGTGATTTTGCATAAATGACCTCAGGGTAAAACTGAGCATTCACGGCAAGATTAAAAGGGGAACAGAAAATTACAAAAGGGCATCATGACATCTTAAAAGGGTGGAAAAAACGGAGACACGCCAACCATGCTGCCTTGGCACCTCAGTGGGGTAGAGGGGACATGAGCTTAGTGTGTGAACATCACACAAAACGCTGGCCCTGGGCCATCTGAGCGTTTCTTACCCATCTTTCTCCCCATCCCACCCTGAGCCCAGCACCCAGAAGAGAGTAAAGTAATTGTAGTTCCATAGGAAAAAACTCTTCAAGGTCAAAATTGCTCTGCAATCCCTTAGCTAATGCCATTTCTCTGCTCAGGGCTTTCTGTTGTGGTGCTTGTTCACACTTATTTTCTCTGTAATATGTATGTATGTGTATGTGCCACAGCCCACGTGTGGTGGTCAGAGGCCAACTCGCAGGAGTTGGTTCCCTTCTCCCACCATGTGAGTCCGGGGATTGAACTCAGGTCATGTGGTTTGGCAGCAAGCGCCTTACCCACTGAGCCATCTTGCTGGACCCCTGCTCATGTTCTTAACATCAGAT
>NW_008474079.1:0-1250 GCF_000622305.1 Nannospalax galili | reverse complement strand
ATATATTTGAGACAGTGTCTCCCTGTGGCCCCAGATAGCCTGAAAATTAATACCAGGCTGACCTAGATCTTACAGAGAGAAATCATATCCAAACTATAGCATACACACTGGAGTTGTAACATCGGTACTGTTTATTTTGAATTGGTATGCTTTGGTTTGAATACAATTTCTTTCCATGAAATCTCACAGAAAGACTTGTTCTCCAAGGAAACGGTTCGTAAAGGTGATGACATCTTTAGAAGGTAACTAGTTTATGGTGTCTCCACCCTCATGAAGGCATTAACACAGTGCCTGAGAAAATGCGTTCACTATTTCCAGACTGGTTATAAATCATGTCAGTCTCTTGTACCACCCTTGCCTCCTTCCTCACATGTGGGCCTCTCTGTCCACAGGTCCATTTGTCTTTCTACCACAATGCCTCCCCCAAAACTAAGGTGCCAAATTTTGAAGCCTTAGAAACTTGAAGCAAAGTATATGCCATTTCTTCATAAATAACCTACTTCTTGGTGTTTTGTTATAGGGACAGAGAACAGACTAAGGTGGACTATCCAAGTACAAATGTGTGAACCCAGTTATTATGCCTAGCAACACACTGTTCTTTAGTTATTTCCTGCCACTTAAAACCTTCACTCTTGCAAGGACGAAGGCTCATAAGACTCAGGAATCTTGTGGAACTTTTAAGGCTCAGGAACCTCAGAAAATTATGATTCACAAGGGGTTTTTCTCAAAATTATAAAACTAGTAAGCAATTTCTGGGAGTTTATCTAGTAGAGCTGCCTACATGTTAGGCAGGAAACTCCAAGGACGCAGCTTTTGTGAGTTATCGTCCATGCTGGGGTAAAACTTTTGGTGATGCAATTGCCTTTGAGTCACCCATTTTCCTGTTAGTAAGGCCTAACTCATGCTGCTCTAAGTAACCTCAACAAATTCGATGAGTCTCCAAGCTGGACTTAGGTGGAATGGCTTCTTTGTTTATTCTCACTGCCCTACCTGGGGTGAATAACTTGTTCCTGCCTTCCCAGTGAAAGACACACAACACCCATTTAGGGAATGTGTGTTCCTTGTTTTAGCAGCTCTAGCCTCTGTCATCTAAAGGGCATGGTTACATTTCCACTGGACTTACAAGTTTGGCCACTCTGGGCTACTGTACCAGATGTAAAGACCTGGAAAGGAGTCAACAAATGGGCAGGAAGCCCAATGATGAGGTCAGTCTTTTAAAAATATTGTATTTTTTATTTATTATTTTTTTT
>NW_008474078.1:0-1250 GCF_000622305.1 Nannospalax galili | reverse complement strand
TCCAGTTCCAGGGGATCCGATGCCCTCTTCTGACCTCTGAGGGCACTGCACAGCACAGGTGCACCTCCCTACATGCAAGCAATACACTCATGAACATAAAATTAAAATAATAAATAAAAAAAGAACAAATATGACTCCGTGAAAATTTCGAAGAAAGCTTTTGAAAAAAGGCGCTCCAGCTGGGTTCTGACTGTACTCCCCAGTTCGTTCATTTTGTCGACAAATATTTATTAACTCCACCTGCACACTAGGCCCAGTGCCAGGAACTGAGTCCCCCAGGGAGCCCCAGCGGTGGACACAGGGTGGATCTGACACAGATGAGCCGGAATTAATGAAAACCGTGTGTCTGCAGTTAGAATTGAGATAGAAATCATGTCAGTACATCTTCCCTCCGAGACCGACTCTGACATCCAGTGGCTCTGGATGCTTTTGTATCTCGTCATCTTTTAGCTAAATGTGTTCGCACTGCAGTGCCCATCCCTGCCTCCTCTGGTCTGCCTCCCTTTGATGCTTCACTTTTCAGTGTGGTTTGGGTTTGCCTGTTTGTTTTGGTACCTTCCTCCCACCCCTGAGCAGGGTCATTTTCAATCTTAGAAAGCAGCCATATTTGGGAGGCCTTTGGTGAGTCTCCTCTGCCTCCCTCAGTGTAGGGATCAGAGTCTGGTCCCCTCCAGACCTCAGTATCCAACTGCTGTCAGCTGCTTTCTCTCACAGTCCCAAAGATGAGCTAAAAGAAGTGGTTTAGTCCTGAGAGAGATGTGCCTCACCACGGAAGCAAACTGCCAGCTTATTGTCTTGAACATTTTAGCTGTGTTGGCTTCAGGCACGGCCGGCTCAAGTGGCTAATTAGCGTCCTTGGGCTGCTCTGTCTCTATCTTTTTCTCCCTCTCTCTCCTGGAGTCCTGACTGACCCTCAGACACCTGGTCCTCTCTCTTTTGTGCTGGTCACTCTCAGCTGCAGCTTCTAGGGATACAAAGACCAGACAACAGAGAGCAGACCCTAGCAACACTCACCTCCTACTTAGAAACACCTTGCTCACTATCAGCCATTTTCTTTCCATCATCTTCTTTGAGAGAAACAACTTAAGGTTTCATTTAGACACCAGTAACCACGCTCATGACCCAAGATGAGGCCCCCTGTAAATCCTGGCAGCAACACTAAAGTCCCCAAGCTCAGGACCCCTGTCCCCTGCTCCTCCCCAGCAACCCTCAAACTCCACCTTAGACCAACTAAGCAAACATCACACTGA
>NW_008474077.1:0-1250 GCF_000622305.1 Nannospalax galili | reverse complement strand
TGGGATGTCTGCCCTTCTCTACGTGAACCACATGAACAGAGTGAGGGGGACCAGTGACACACTGCTCATGGTGGGCACCAGAGTGGCCCAGGAGAGTCACTCCTGCCTGGACAAGAGAAACTGGCAGCCCCACAGCTCAGGTACCTTTAAGCAGGGGCTTCTTCTTCTAATACCTGGTCTCTGATACACACTACTATGAGTAGAGCAATCAAGGGCAGAGCCTTGTTCAGCAGCCAGGAGTTAGTGTTTAGAAACTCCAACACCCAGGACAAGGCAGCAGCTGGCCTGGGAAGCTGTCCCGATGTCAGAAGCCTGGTTGCTACTGGCCTGGCTGGGAAGAGCCAAGCATCCACAGGGCAGAGCTGCACTACTCCAGGGAGCCAGGCAGTGCTCAGCCTTGTCCTCCTGGCCATTAACAAAAGGTTACAGAAAATTGGACTGGAAACCTTGAGATCACTCCCCACACCAGGGACACTCCAGGCCCAGCTCCCAGAAGCAAGTCTTAGGTTAGCTTTTATTTTAAAATTTCTTTTAGAGCACATAAAGATGGTAATTATCAAGCTACACCAGAACTTAGAAGTCTATAAATCATGGCCAAGTAGACAGAAGGTGCCCAGGGTCATCATGTCCACTGGGACATGGCAGGTTCTTACCTGCCCCCATGAAGGGCTTCCTGACAAACACTGTTCTCCAGTGACAGAAAGACCCTCAAACCCTAGCCCTGGAAAAAGTAGGGCAGCTCTCCCTGCCCTGCCCCTGTATGTTGTGCTAGTTAGGGTGGGCAGGCAAGGCAGGGCCATGGGCTCTCAAATCACCAGAAGACAGAGGTAGGAGAAGGAAGGCATGCAGGCATTGCCACAGGGACAGAGGAAAGGATGGGGTGGCCTGCCATGGAGGTAGAGGAAGGACTGGCCCACCCCACACGGGCCTCGGTAAGAGACCACAGAAAGTCCACCTATGTGGCCCAGACAATCTGGTTGTCTACTTCCATTGACTATCATGGTCCAGGGCCTGGTGCCCAGTAGATCTCCCTGAGGGCTGAAGGCAACCCACAAACACTGAGGAGAAAAGAGGTTCCCAAAAGCTAACCTACTAACAGTGGGTCCTCCGCTGGGTGGACATTTTGGTAGTCTGCATGAGAAATGCTCCCCAGAGGCTCAGGTTCCTAGGAGTTAGCTAAGGGTAGGCAGTTAGGGCAAAGGTCGGAAGGAGGGAGGGCAAACAATCCCACTGGAATGCTAGAACCTGTC
>NW_008474076.1:0-1250 GCF_000622305.1 Nannospalax galili | reverse complement strand
CAGGGCCTGCCACAGAGTGTGGACTACTGAGGGACTGCTGGGAGCCATCTTCGGATGAAGTAATGAAACATGGGTAGTGCACATGGTGTGTGGAACGTGCAGCCAGCCGCAGCAATTCAAGGACAGAATGGACTAACTCTTGTGGCCCTGGGATGAGATCACTGGCCCCAGAGGCCTGAACGAATGCTAGCAGTGACTATGGGCATGGCCCGGTCTGATACGGCAGGCTCTGAGCCATGGCGTGGGGCTAGGTAATGGGTACTCATGCCTTTGTAAGTTAATAAATGCACATGAAGGTAGGTTATATGGTTTACTTGATAGCTCAGGAGACCCAGAGGGAATTTGGGCAACTGGCACTATTTCAAGTGTTCCGCATGTTAGCTACTCTCTGAGATCACTTGGTCAAGATGTTTGGAGCAGTTTTTCCTGGAAGTGTAGACTAGGCCTGAGCCTCAAGTCCATGTGGGATAGCTAGAGATTTCGTGGGGTTCTGAGATCTGGCAAATCCTAATGGATAGAGAGGGCCATGCAGAAGGCAGTGGTCCCTGTCAAGCAGCCACAGGGATTTGTGTGAAATGAGAGAAGCCAAGGGATGTTTCAGCTTCACTTCCTGGATCCCCAGGTTTTGTGGGGCATCTGGAGAATATTTGTTGGCAACAGGCTGTGATCTCTTGAGTCCTGAAAGGAAGAAGATGAGCTGGGAATAGACAGCAGTCCTTGGCTGTAAGATCAGGGGTGCGGGGTTGACATAAACAGAGGAGAGGTCAATGGAGGAAGGAGTACAAGGTCCCTATCTCAGTCTCCTAGGCACGTGAGGCTGCTACAAAATTTATTTGGTGACAAGGTCTCTTACTGAATCTTGAGCTCATCAAATGGTTCAACAGGCTGGCTGTCACCCAGCTGGTAATCCTCCTATCTCTACACCAGTCCTCCAGTTCTATATTTAAAAGCCTGCCCTACAAAACCCATCATTCTTTGTATATTCTGGTGATCAGAACTCAGTTCTTCTTACCTTCATTGCAAGTATTTTACTAAATGAGCCACCTTCTCGGCCCTGGAACATCCATTTAAAATCAGCATTTTGAATGATCCATATCTGACATATTAACTTTTTAGTATGTTAGAGTTCCATTAGATTGGAAAAACAATTTTAGGTTCCTTAGGAATTTCAGCTCTAATTCTTTGTTAATCATTTTTTTCTTTGTTGGGAGCCTGGGAGCCTGAGGTTCAACTGAGTCTCAGCTACCTCT
>NW_008474075.1:0-1250 GCF_000622305.1 Nannospalax galili | reverse complement strand
AAAAAGAGGGATTCACGTGCACAGAAAAGGCACGCACAAAGACGGGGACATGTGCAGCATGCACATCAAAGGAAACAGTCGTGACGTTTTAGATGAGGTGAATACTGTACGCTATAGTCCTGTCCCTTGATCTAGTGTCTTCTGATTTCATACATTACTTGTGCACAAGAAAATACTCAATGATCATCATGCTGTAACTTCCCCCTGTGAAGCACACAGTGACCATTATACACATACCAGGGTCATAGGTCCTTCCTGGCACCGAATTCCACGAATGCCAATTTCCCCTGAGTGTGAAACGTGGATAGAGCTGTTCACGTTACATTGTATCTGAGACTGTGGGAAAACATACATGCTCTCTTTTCAAAAGGAAGTAGAATACACTTCCAGAACGTTAATGTGCCTAATGATCAGAGCATAATCTCACCTGTCAGGATTTACACTCTAGTGGGAGAATGGGAGGGGCAAACCCACCCAATCAGAAGCCAGGTGCTGGCCTTACCTCTGCAGCTAATTAATTTGATAGTCTCTGAGAAATTATTTTATTACTCTGGTGCCCAATATTCCACATGTGATCACAGAAACATCACAGGAACATGAGGACACATTGTGTTAACCACCAGAGACACCTTTTGTGTTTTCAGGAAGGAAAGTTGTCACAGTTTACCAAAATTCACCATTAGGGTTGTATATACCATTTCCATTGTAGGAAGAGTTACTTCTCCCCCTGGTATCATTTGCTGTACAAAACTGATATAGAGGCATTGTCAATTTCAGTTTGGGAATGCAAGTACAAATAAGAAAAATAAGCCGATTAGCAAGCAATGCATCTGTCAAAGGCACACACTCACATTCAGAACTATATGATAATTATTAGCTTCCCGGATAAACTGCAGTGCATTCCGACTAGCCAGAGACACAAAGTTGTAGAGACATAAATATCTGGAATGCCAGACAGAGATTCCCTAGATTCTTGACCATTAAATAAAAGCTGTCCAAATATAAACACAAGTTTTTAAAAATCAGTCAATATCTTGCATGGGACCAGGAGACTTCTCGCACTGGGATATTTTTATAAATGAGATAGTGGATTTATGAATGTAAATGACTTCTTATGTGTCATTGTTTCTAAAGGGCCGATGTTCTTACTGTTGACATGACAGTAAAGAACTGCTACCTATTATTTTTAAGTCAATAGTAATATTAACTTAAAATGAAGTCTTAGATCTTTTGTCAACTTAAATGCACCC
>NW_008474074.1:0-1250 GCF_000622305.1 Nannospalax galili | reverse complement strand
CTTGGTGGGTAAGCAAGGCAGGGGTCATGGCTGGAGTCAGCTGTGGTTTGGGTGGGAAAAGCTGAACGTTCCTGGTGCCCTGGCTGGAACAGCCTTCTTCAATTTGAATCGGATTCTCGACATATCAGACACACCCGCATCTAAATCTAAGAACAACAGAACGTTCGGAACTAAAACTGAATTCCTGGCCTGTCACTGGTTGCTTTAGAGAACCTGATCTGTGGTCATTTTGGGTGTGGTGGGAGCTGCCACAGCTCCACCCTACAGCTCCTGGGCCACTGGATGTCTGAGATGTTGCTCCCAAGGAGGTGTGTATGAGGGGGTGTTAGGCACCCTCCTGGGGGTCCAGATCATTGGGGGATGGCCTTGCAGATGTCAGCCAGGCTCATCTTGATCCATCTTTCCTTTCCTGCCCTGACAAGGCTGCCTTTAAACATCCAGTGGCTGGTGGGGGGAGTTTCCCCCATCTGGGTCCAGGTCCTTGCTGGGTACCTCGGGTGATAAGGGCTGGGCCTTTCATTTCAGAAAGGTTTGAACCATCTGACAGGTCTTGAAAACCCACTGAGTGAGACATCTCAGCCAGAGGCTTGGGTGGTTTGGGGACTCTGCAGGGTGTGACCCTTTCAGAGCACTGTGGGCCGGGCGGGGGCCTCCATCCACCTCAGTGTGGGTCCGCCAAGGAAGGCGCGTGTTCCACTCCGTGGGCCACCAGGTCCCTGTGCCACTCCGTGAGCGCCCGTGTCACCTCTAGTTCCTGGAGATCTTTCTCTCTCAGCTGCAGTTTCCACTCTCTTGCTGGCCCCCATCCAGTGGGTGACACCCCCTTTTCCCAGCAGGCACTGCCTGGCTAATTTCAGGTAATTGAACTGTCTGAGAGAGGAAATTTGGATAGGAAGTGGCAGTTTCCATCAGCTCAGCTGCTCATTTTGCCAGCAAGATGGTTTTAATTGTCCCACCTGGTGACATCAAACATCCCAGCCACCTGGCCCCGGTGGATCTGCTTTGAGGGACAAGCTGGGCCATGTGGCTCCCCAGCCAGTCTAGTTGGAGGGCCTTTCCCCTTTGCAGGACTCGGTACAATCAATCGTCTACACAGACTCCCTTCTCCAAGTGGAGGTGGGGTGAGGTTGGTGGGAGAGGGGCAGAAGAGCCAGCTCTGGGTTTCTGGGCTGTCCAGGTTGGGGTCTGATCACCTAGGACACGTTGGGTTCACATGGGGCCTCTTGCTGAGACCCCAGCCTGCTCCACCA
>NW_008474073.1:0-1250 GCF_000622305.1 Nannospalax galili | reverse complement strand
ACTTTTGGAGCAAACTGCCATGTCTTAGGCACATGGGAAGCATCATAACATTCCCTATTTGATTCTCCCAGTAACACCACAAAGTAGGTGACCCCTGTTTCCACATGAGGGAACGCTGGCACAGAGAGCTTGAATAACTTGACTATGAAGCTGGTAAGTAGAAAGACAGAGAAGAAAAGGGAAATGGAGGCTCAAAGTGGCAAAGTAATCTCCTACGATAAACCATAGCATCAGTGTTTGAACTGAGCTCTAGAAATGTCAACCTGCAATTGTCTATGGATGAGACATTGCAATGAGGCCCGGGCCTCTGAAATGGAGCAGATGCAAGAGTATACAGGGTTGTTAGGCTGTAACAGAGACCAACTCAAGTCCTTCCCCAAAGCAATTCAAATGCAACTTGTCATAAGAATATTTTGTGAACCCTCAGTGCAAAAGTGTAGCCAGCCGCTTGCACAGCCGAACCAAGGAAATGGAGACTCCCGCAGCCTAGTCTTCCCCCCCTGCACTTCACTGTTCACCAAGGCCTGCTGAGTCCATGTGACAAACAGAAAATGCTACATGGATGCTCCTGATTTTACAGTTCCCATCACAAGTTCAATCTAGACACAGGTCTCAGGGGCCACCCCCAGTTCCAGAAGATCATCTAGATGACCCAACTGGATGGGGTGCCCAATAATGACCACTGAAATGGAGACATGTTCTTCACCCACAGCAGAAGAGGGAAGCAGTCATTAGAATAAGCAGAGGGAGGATTAGGTCCTGGGTGAGCAGACACTTGAGGATTCTTACTCCTGATGGGAACCTGGCCCCCTAAGGAGCTCGAGTTTCACAAGCAACATAGGCAGATGCACATGGAGTACAGCTAGCTGATCCAAGTAAGGTTCTAAGAAATGTTAACATGTTGCTAAGACAGGACAGGGATCAGAGCAACCAACTTTACCAGAAGAGTCGAGAATTCTAACCATTGCACAACATCTGATCAGAACCTCAGAGAGTTAAGTTTTAGATAAGCGTATGTATATGTAAAAAAGGCTATAAAGGAGCCAGGCATGGTGACACATCTTTAATCCTAGCACTCAGGAGGGGGGGGCAGGCAAATTTCTGTGAGATGGAGGCCAGCCTGGTCTAGCAAGTTCCAGGCTTGAGACCCTGTCTCAACAAAACAAAACAAAACAAAATGCTATAAAGAAAACATCAGACTTATGTGGAGAGCCACAGCCTCCGCCGCCATTACAAGATGGCGCCGGTAT
>NW_008474072.1:0-1240 GCF_000622305.1 Nannospalax galili | reverse complement strand
CAGGTGGGCTCCCCCCTTTCTTGGGCAGGTGATAGATGAGGCACAGAGGAAGAGCCCAAGCTTGCAGGCACATCTCCAGGTTGAACTGGCAGCTCCACCGCTGTCCTCAGGCCGAGCGTGTCTCATGGCATGGTTTGCAGCCTCTCGACATCTCTGTCTTGAACATAGAGGAACACAGAGGAAAATAAGGGCCAACTGTGCTACCTTCTAGAATGCTCCAAAAGCAGCTAACCCCTGCTCTTCCTCCCAGAAGAGACGATTGCTTTCCTTACATTAAGGTTCTCTGATTCCATTTCCCACATACTATGGCTGGTGACAAATGGCTGATGAACATGAGGGAGGAAACAAAATTCAGCCCGTGAGGTGATCCCCAGGACGCACAGCCCTGCACCCATCCCCATGTCTCCCCAAGCTTCCTCAGACGGAAGAGCTTCTGTCTGAAGGCTCATAGGTATTAGCTGAGTTCCTCGGGACTTGAGTGGAAACTAGAGTGTTTGTAGAGGAGAACCGAGTTGTGCTGGGAGTGCCAGGTGGAGACTGCTGAAATGCTGCCCAGGTTGTGGCTGTCAGCTGCCTCCACTGCTAGACTTGCTCTTTCAGAAGGCATGTGTGTGTGTATTTGTACATGTGTGGGTATGCATGTGCATGCATGTGTATGCATGTTGTGTGCATGTGTCTGTGTTGGAAGGTGCTCTAAGTTTTTCTTGCTCTGGATTTTCTTGGTGAAGGACCCGGATTACCAAAGAAAATCCAGCTTACGTGTCTAAGGACACCGCAGGCCTGTTTATCTGACTTTCACATGCTGTGCGGATTTCTCCAGTCTTGACTCTAAGTAGGATTTATATCTCCCCAGATGAAGGTGGAAACCACAAGGCTCCCTCTGCTCACAGGAGGTGGTACAACCTGCACAGGGTTTGCCACATGCTTAACACAGGCGCAGAAGGGTTGTTTTCTTTTTTCAAATAAAAATCTTTAAACTGGAGGGGCTTGAGGGATGACTCAGTGGGTGAAAGCAGTTACCGCAGAAGCATGAGGACTGAGTTCGAATTCTCAGAACCCACATAAAATCTGGACATGCTGTGTGACCACCTGTAATCCTACACAGTGGAAAACAGAGAGAGACCTTGCCTCAAGGTGGAAGGTGAGGGCCAACCAGAGGTTTTCCTCTGAACAATTATTTGCCATGACTGTGTACACCCACATTCACACACACACACACACACACACACACACACACACA
>NW_008474071.1:0-1250 GCF_000622305.1 Nannospalax galili | reverse complement strand
ACCGTAGTTGAAGGAATGTGAGGGTTCATCTCTAGATCATACAGAGTTCAACTCTACATGAACACAGTGTGAGAAGGTCAGAGCATCCTTTTTGAAAATCACAAACAAAATAATGACGTAGCTTAGAGCCAGGCATGGTGGCATGTGCCTGTGACCCCAGTGCTTGGGAAACTGAGGAAGGAGGACAGTGTATTTGAGGCCAGCTTGGGCTATGTAGCAAGATCTAACTAGAAAACTAGTATAGGCACATGAGAGGTCTGGTATCATTTGCAGATAGTTTCACAAGACAAAAAATCAGAGCAATTTAGATGCAGCTGTTTGAAAAGCAGGTACATTACACAGCTGCAAAGATGCCCTGTGGAGGGTGTGCACGTGGCCCTGGTTCTGGGGGTTGGAAATGTAGAGGTGCAGATTTTTAAGATCCTCACCTTCTCTGAGACCCCGAGTCTGATATATCATTGCCATCCAAACTTTTGTTTTTATAACATTGCCAATTTTGCATTTTGTTTCTGCAAAAATAACTTGTGTGTCCACTTGGGGGTAGTGAAGTGTTTCTCAGGGTCTCTGGGGAGCTTGTTTTCCCTGCACGCGTGTGAGGGGAAGAACAGCACCCATTGGGGGTGCTGTTTCTGTTACTTTGTAAATGACAGCTTCTTCCAGCACATTAAAAAACGCAGTAGAAGCTGTGTGCAGCGAGGACACATTTTCTGTTTTCCTTCTGACTACAGTGTTCAGACAGTGCAGGTGCAGCGACGTGGTCCACAGCACGGACAGGACAAAAGCATTGTTTTAAGCATCAGAACCAGCGATCTAGGCAGCTTTGTATTGAATCAAATTGTCAAAAGATGATTGCCTTTTCTATAATAGATTGTCCTATCAAGAAAACTCTCATAGAAATGATTGTTTGATTTGGCTTTTTGCTTGCAGCAGTGGTTAGCAGAAAGGTTCCTCCCTCCACAGTGAACTGCAGCTCCCCATCGACTGGACTGTAGGGCAGACCACCCAGAGGCGTGGTGCACTGTCTTGCTGGATTATTGCATTAGCCAGGGTTCTTTAGAGGGGCACAGTCAGTAGAATGAATGAATACATTATGAATTAGATTGGGTGATTCCAGCGGCTTGTCAGAGGTTAGAGGTGGAGAGGGAGCACTATAAAACTATTCAGACCAGGAATGTATCATGCCGATCCCGTTTCTTTTTAAATTTGTTTTTATTGAATTTTTGTGTATTTCATACAGGACATCTCAATCA
>NW_008474070.1:0-1250 GCF_000622305.1 Nannospalax galili | reverse complement strand
AAAAAAACAAATTAAGGAGACAGGGCTTATTTGGGCTAATAGTTCAAAGGATATAGTCCACCATGGAGGGGAGGACATGGCAGTGGACATGGAAAGCATGGTGCAGCAGCAGGAGATCCAGTACCCATACTGCATTGTACTCTGGAAGCAGAAGGTGAGCAGGTTGTAGGGCAGGGTGTAAACAGGCAAGACACATTCATATAACCAACCATTCCTGTCATCTCCTAAGGGTCCCACCCACAACCTTCACAAATGGCACTGGTAGCTTGAGACCAAGTTTCGAAATGTCTGAGTCTCTGGAAGCATTTCACATTCAAATCACAATACCACCAGAGAAAGTACAATAATTCACAAATGTTTGGTGATTTCCTAAAGATAATTCCAGATAACTTGACAAAAGGCATATTTCCATAAATTCAGATGACTGTTAATGGTGTAGTGCTTTTACAAGCTTACCCTCTTTGGGAGACATGACTATCCTCTAGAGAAATAAAAGAGTTCACAAGCCTTCCACAGAAGTAGTCTGACATAAGGCTAGGGGCAACCAAATACCCCTCAGGTTCAGGAGTCAGACTGCCCAGCTGTACCAGCCATTGCCTTCATGTCATGATCCAGCTGCTTGCCATTGACTTGTGCCTGGGTTTCAGCCTTCTGAATAAGCTTCTTTCCATTTAGACAGTGCATGCTGAAGGCCAAGGCCATTTTCATTGACTACTAGCTACACTGACAGCACATTCAAAAATGAAATATGGAGCTTCAGAGAAGAGTTACGCAGCATTATCTCTTACACAAATCAGGTCCAGGCATCCAATGGACAGGGATTATTTTGTTCAAAGGTAATGCAAAGTCCTCTTCTCCCATGGCTTTTACAGTCATTATAGTCAAAGCAAACGAAAGCCATTGCTGTCTTATTTCCAGCACAATTACTGCACTTTGATAAAATATACTCAAGGTCCTTTCCCAGTGAAAGGCTATGTCAGTAATGCAGCCCCACACTAATCAAAAGCAATTCTGGGTGGAAAACATTCATCTTATGAATATAGAAATTTTCTCTATTATGTTAGAGCAGAGCATGATGGTGGCATTCTACAGGCTTGCAGGGCAAATCTTGAAAGTAATTTGCTGACCATGAAAGAAATCCTTAATTAGAAAATAAGGTTCATTTAGATAACTTTAAATATGAATAAATGAAGATGGTCTGCCAAGCAAGGGCTCCACAGTCTTACCTTTCTGCATAGCATAATTATTCC
>NW_008474069.1:0-1249 GCF_000622305.1 Nannospalax galili | reverse complement strand
TGTTGACACATTGAGGCATTGTGATGGCACATGTAACATTGTAATAGCACCATGGAGCATTGTGATGACACATTGGGGCATTTGGATGGCATATAAAACATTTTAATGACACAGCGCTTTGTGATGGTACATTGGAACATTGCGATATGACATTAGAGCTTTCTGATGGCACACTGGAGCATTGTAATATCACATTAGAGAATTGTGATAGCACATTGAAGCATTGTGACGGACATGAAACATTGTGATGGCGTATTGGAGCATTGTAATGAACCATTGGAGCATTGTTATGGCACATAAGGGCACTGTGATGGAATTGAGCATTGTGATGCCACACTGGGGCATTGCGATGGCACATTGAACATTGTAATGGCACGATAGAACACTGTGCTGACATTGGAGAATTGTGATGACACATTGAGGTATTGTGATGGCACATCAAACGTTGTAACTGCACATCAGAGCACTATAATGACACATTGGGGCATTGTGATGTCACATTGGAGCACTGTGATGACACATTGAAGCATTGTGATGGCACATCAAACACTGTAACTTCACATTGGAGCATTTTGTTGACACATTGGGACATGGTGATGACACACTGGAGCACTGTGATGACATATTAGGCCACTTTGATGGCAAATTGGAGCATTGTGATGACATCATTTGGCTTTTTGATGGCGCATTGAGAATTTTGATGACGGACTGGTGCATTGTGATGGCACATTTGTAAACTATGACACATTGGAGCACTGTGAGGCACATAAGGCATTGTGATGGCACATTGGAGCATTGTGATGACATATTGGGACACTGTGATTTCACATTGAACATTACGATGGAGCATTATGAACAGCAGAGCATTATGATGACACATTGGGGCATTGTGATGGTACATTGGAGCACTGTGATGGCACATGAAACATTGTGATGGTACATTGGAGCATTGTGTTGAAATGTTGGATAGTTGTGGTGTTACATCGGAGCACTGTGATGGCATAGTGATCATTGTGATGGTACATTGGAGCACTGTGGTGACACATTGGGGCATTGTGATGACACATTCGAGAACTGTGATGAGACATTGGAGCTTTGTGATGTCACATTGGGACTTTGTGATGGAAAATTGAGCATTGTGATGAAACATTGGTCCTGTGTGAGGGCATATTGAGCACCGTGATCACACACTGGAGCATTGTGATGGCACATAGGGGCATTGTGATGGCACAATGGAGCATTGTGATGA
>NW_008474068.1:0-1249 GCF_000622305.1 Nannospalax galili | reverse complement strand
CTGAGCCATCTCTCCAGCCCCCTCTTTGTCTTTTCTAGACAGGGTCTCCTGTAGCCCTAGCTGGCTTGGAACTCACTATGAACTCACAGAGATCAGCCTGCCTCTGCCGCCCAAGTGCTAGAATTAAAGGTGTGAGCCCACACCCTTTTCAGGCCCTGTTCTCAACTCTTGGGGTTTACCTGTTTGTTTTTAGAAACAGTGTCCTCATGTAGCTCAGGCTGGCAGGATTCTCTTGCCTTAGTCTGTTTAGTGCCACCACATCCTGCCTGCAGCTGTGAACACACCAGGAAACAAATTAGACAATTTGGAACAGAACTTACACTTAAATAGGGGCTGGGGAAGGCAGCCAATTTACCAGTCCATTTCAGGTAACTGACATCATGGCCAGTCCAGATAGCGGTGCACTGGAAACACAGAGGGAAACAAACCATGGGCCCTGCCATCCGTTAAAGTGGGTGAGTTTCCTCCTGCCTCCAGCCTTGTATTCTTTCAAGAGCTTTGCTGTGAAACAACAGATTAGGTCACAAAGCCAGAATGCTTACAGATTAGGAGCCATTTACAATGAAACCAAGCTAAAATTAGTGGAGTTCAATATGGAGAGGAAGGATGAAGAAGGAAAAGCCCTCATCCTGTGAGACCCCATCTCAGCAAGCCCCCATCAACTCAGAGGGTTAGAATGACGCCATGTGCTGTGAGATAGCTGCCTCAGCTGTGTGTTGTGGCACACAACTGTAATCCCAGCACTCAAGAAGCTGAGGCAGAAGAATTGCTGAGAGTTCAAGTCTAGCCTAGGCTACATAGTGAGTTCCTGGCCAGCCTGAGCTACAGTGTGAAACCCTGTCTGAAACAAAACAAATAAAGCCATTTTTGACGTTACTTTGCAGAAATTTAATATCCACTCTTACTAAAAACATTGACTTTTTACTGGCGCCTAGTGGTATCTGGTAGATAACTAAAGTCAGGCAAGAGACTTAGCATTTCTGTCTTCATATGTCCTGTCCCTTGTGCTACTTTAGTCTTTGAGTCGGACTCTTCTTAGTTCTGCGCATAACCACCATAGTCATTTGAGAAATGTTTTGTCCAGGACTATAATACAGGGTGAACCTGGCTTGTTCCCAGTTAGATTGTTTATGTGTTTTTCGTACCCCATGCCCTTGAAGAACTTTCTCAGCAACACAAGCTCTGAAAGTCCTTCTGTCCTGGGGCTGGAGAGATGTCTCAGTGGTTAAGAACACTGGTTGTTCTTGCA
>NW_008474067.1:0-1250 GCF_000622305.1 Nannospalax galili | reverse complement strand
TAATGAAGCTCCTTATGCAGCAGAGGGCCAGGAACACAAAAGGTCACAGATAGCCAAAGTGCAGAGATCAAGAGTCTACTGAATGATGGTCCTTGGACAGGACCCTTTTATTAAACTTCACCCACACAAGGCTCAGGGGCCATCACAGAAGAGGGGCCGAAACATTGCAAGAGCCAAAGAGGAGGTGCATGATAATATGGAAACAGAGTCCTACAAGCTCATGGGAACCTGCTCATATGATTTTATGGCAATGGTTTCAGCATACAGAAGTCCCATACAAACTCAGGCAGACAATAACCCAGCATAGAACGGGGAAAATGACATTTCTGATTATTTTTAAAGTGAAAATTCTCTAATAGTATGGCAAGAGATAAAGAGGAGAGCATAATGGAGTTATGCATCTTAGCCCTGATGCAGAGATCACAACAGGAAGAAAAAAGACATCATCATCAGAAGTGAGGAGCTTTGTGCAGAGCTCTGGCTGTTGCAGTTTTCCTGGTAAGGGCCTTTTCTGCAGGACTGTTGTATTTCCCTGATGTAGAAACCAACCGGGTCATCATGACATTAACCTGAGGATGACGCTTTTCAGCACTGACTAGCCCGACCTGTTGTTTCAATGCCAAATGAGTCTTACTCATAGTAGCTACACTGGCTGTGAAAATGACACCTGGCCCACTCTAACTTACCTCATATCTGTTCATCAGATAGCCTGAAAAGTCACCCAGCCAGCCCAACCCTTCACACAGTTTAAGTACAATAGAATCACTCTAATCTCATCTGGTAGAAATGCCAGAGAAATGATTTCTTCTAAATCTACTCTCTCATGCTTGATTTAAGATTGAATAGCTTGTCAAAACCTGCTGTTGTTACCACAGTTCAGGTCAAGATGTATAAATGAGTGAATGAGACAGTCAGCACAACTTGTGAAGTGTCTCACCCACGGCAAGAGAGAGCAGGCGCTTACTGCACCATGACACCTCAGCTGTCTTCACTTAACCACTTGGAACACAAACTATTTGACATTTAAATTCAAGCCTGAGAAAGCAGGGAATGTCTTCTGTCATTTCCAAATGGACTTAGGGTTTGGGTTAAATGTTTCTCAAAATATGTTTAGCCAATAAATATACTACTAAGTTCTAGATTTGCAGAAATATGGTACTATGTGGGAAGCAGGCGCGGTCGAGCCGGCCAGGATGGCACCCTGGCTGGCTGCCAAGCCTCGTGCCTCTCACTTGTTTACTCCAACCTGC
>NW_008474066.1:0-1249 GCF_000622305.1 Nannospalax galili | reverse complement strand
ACAGGATCTGTATTTGAGTGTGGACTTTACGGTACAGCCATAAATGTGGGGTGTCCACTCTTCTGTAAATAAACCCCTACCTGATGCTCTGTTAAAAAATAAATAAATAAAATAAAAAGTAAAACACATGTGGTATCCACAACAACAACAACAAAAAAGGCAGGATCTCTCATTGGCCTGGAACTCCCCAAGGCCTGCAGGGATCTGCCGGTCTCTGCCTCCCCAGTGGTAGGACTGCAATTGCTTGTCTCCCCAGCTGCTGACTGGTCTCAGCAGAATGTGTTCAGGGTTCCTCAAAGTGTAGCACAGGCGAGTATTTCCTTCCTTTTGAAGACTCAGTGATTTTCAGCGCCCTAAACTATTTCTAACAGTGAACATCACAACTGCTCCTTCCTCTGGAAGGAGACACATCTTCCTTCCAGGCTGTTCAGCACACAGCAGCCTCTAAAACATGATAGAGCATGGAGCACTGCCTCCCACAGCCACTAGTTCAAAGGATTCCCAAGCCAGGCATGGTGGCAAACACCTTTAATCCCAGCACTCAGGAGCCAGAGGCAGGTGGATCTCTCAGAGATTGAGGCCAGCCTAATCAATATAACCAGTTCAAGGACAGCTGGGGTTACAGGGAGACCCTGTCTCAAAACAAAGCAAAGCAAAAAATAAAATACAAAAGGATTTCCTCTTCTACACAGCCACATGTTTAGTACGAGTTCTTCCATACTGGTGTGGAGCACTGCACTGTTACACGTGACGGCAGCCTTTGCCTTGCCCTGTTTCTTAGCTCATCACACCTACAGACAGAACAAGGACCACTATGGCATTGTGACAGCAGACATGCCAGCAGATCCACTCCTGGAATCTAAAAACAATCACCTGTGTCCATCTAAAAAACCTGGAGAAGAAGAGTGTCCACAGTGGCTATAACTGCAAACAGCCCAGATATCCATCCACAGGAGAAACGAGAGTGAAAAGCCAATGGAATAGGACTCAGCAAAGACAGGGGCAGACCACTGACCCATGTGACAATGTGAATAATGAGCTCTGAACTTCATGCTGAGCAAAAGAGCCAGATATGGAGGAGCACGCGCCATGTGACTCCATCGTAAGAGATGCTGAAAAGAAGCAAAGCTGAAGAAGAGAGAAAAACAGAGCTGAAAGCCAGCAAGTGGTGGTGCGCACCTTTAGTCCCTGCACTTCAGAGGCAGAGGCAGGCAGATCTCTGTGACACTGAGGCCAGCCTGGTCTACAT
>NW_008474065.1:0-1249 GCF_000622305.1 Nannospalax galili | reverse complement strand
TTGCCTTCACAGCTGAAATTAATGACTGGAAATTCCAAACAACATTTCCTCTGTATTTTCTCATAGTAGGAGAAATTTAAGGACTCAGCCCTCGGACAAACGTAAGACTGTTCCACTTTGTCCTTTAGCAGCTGCCAAGGAAAGAAACAAACCAAAAGGTACCTTTTCTCTAATCACTACAGGCAGAGTAGTTCTAATTTCTTCCCTACATGTTTTCGGAGGACAGAATAAGACACAGTGTAGTAAAATTGTGAAGCGACAGGTTTTGTCTTATTTTCAGTAGAAACTGTGATTTCCCTAGGTGTGTGTAAGACTGAATAGATGTCCAGAAAATGCTCCAAGGTTTCTGCTTCCCACGTGCTGAATTTATCTGTCTCGGCCCTCGTCCTGTGCTGCCCTTGTGCATCCCTGTGCTTCAGGGAAGACAGTGAGCTATTTGATGTAAAAGGTGCTAGATGCTGTGATAAACCATCATAAACAGAGTGTTTACATTAAAAAATATTTTTCACAGTTCTGCAGGCTGGGGGGAAATTGAAGGTCCGGGAGCTGGAAGATTTGGTGTCCGGCGAAGGCCGACTTTCTGAGTCACAGATGTCAACTCTCACTGTGTTCTCAAGTCTGGAAAGACTGACGGAGCACCCAGGGTCCTGCTTTATAAGAACACTGTCTATTCATGAAGACTCTGCCCTCATGATCCGGTCATCTCCCCAAAGTGTTCATCCTCAGTAATTGAACACAGTGTTGCAGTTATTCCAACCAGGGCTGCCCTCCAGCAAAGGCCCATAGGGATTCTCTCTGTGGAGCCTACACATATTCCTGTAGGAAAGTACTGTAGAGGAAGCACGTTCCTGGGCCTGCTTAGCGTGAGATGCATAAACTGAGCACACTCAGCCTCCAGTCCTGGTCCAAGAAGAAAAGAGAGGAGACAGGTGTTTCATCTCAAAGCCAAAGAGGATACATTCAGAAGGCTGAGCTGCTGGGCAGGAACACGCGACATTTTCTCCAAAATGTTTTGGCAGAAATAAAAAGAAAGGGGTACTTCAAGTGTGTGCTAGCTAGTACAGGGTCTTCTTCCCGAAGGAACATGCCCTCTCAGTGGCTAATAGTGCTGTAATTGTGGTTTTAACATGTGAATTTGGGAGAGAAATAGAAATCACAGTAAGTTGCTGCATATTAACGTTTAATGAATATGATATAATGCAGGGTGAGGGAGGAGGCAGAAGGCACAGGAGACGGGCAGAGTTGGGGG
>NW_008474064.1:0-1249 GCF_000622305.1 Nannospalax galili | reverse complement strand
GTGTGCTACGTAAGCATTCTACCTACTGACTCCAACTTAGTCAGGAAGATCTTATCTTAATGAAGAGTATAGAAAAAATGACTAGCATCATAGCTTCACAGTTAGTTTAAATGGATCTACCATTTAAAAACCATCTGACCTTACAAGCTGCTTCTCTATGCTTCAGTTCCTGATTCTGTAAGATAGGGATAATGCTACTACCTCAGAGACAGTCAATGTAAAACAGAATTTACTGCTTGGCACCTAGTAAAAGCTTAGTTTCAAAAGCCCACCTTCCTACTGAGAAGAGGACGTTTAGCACATTTTGAGTAATTTAATTTTAAGCAACTTAGACATATTTAAGTCAGTATACTTTACCTCCCAAAGAGAAAGAAACTTTCAGAAGTCAGTATTTACATTAATAAAGTTCAGTGTCTGAATATTATTAGAAACAGTATCAAAGATTGGACTCATCCATTACAGTGTATAAAACTGGAACCTATGAGGCTGAAGATGGCTTAGCAGTTAAGAACACTGGCTGCTCTTGAAGAGGACTCAGATTCAGTTCCCAGCACCCATATGGTGTCTAACAATTGTCCATAACTCCAGTTCAAGAGGATCCAACACCCTCTTCTGATCTCCAAGGGGACTGTACACACATGTATACTTACATACATGCAGACAAAACATTCATATATATAAAATACAAATAAATAAAAATTAAAACCTATGATTTTATAGTATCATAAAGATCAGGCCATTTTAGTTCCACTTGGCCAAAAAGAAACAACTCCCATATCTAAAAATACATGGGGCTTTCTTCATGAGGATGTCATCTTTCAACAAAATACCCTATTATCATAGGAAGCAAGTACAGGACAGTATGTCATGAGTATGACTATAAAAAATCCTCGTGGTATAGGAGCCAAAGAAAATACTCTTCTGGAGAGATGAGTAAGTAGAGGCTTTCCTCCACATGTAATTGTGACTTTGAATCTACTGTTTTGAGAGTATTTCTTTGATACTCCCATATATATGAAAAAGCACTTCTTTACAAAATTATGAATAACTTTTCAATTAAGAAAAATGGTAAATATATTTGCCTCTTTTAGAAAAGGTCAATTATATAAAGGTACCATCAGTCATTAATAAAACTCGACACCTAAGCCAACCTGAAGTCAGTCAGTCTAGTACTCTTCTTATTCTGAGTTTTTATATTTAAATGTAATCCGTGTTTAAAAGTCACCCCTCTCCACAAAAATTAGACTCC
>NW_008474063.1:0-1250 GCF_000622305.1 Nannospalax galili | reverse complement strand
AAAGAAACAGAGAGGTTTTTATTGGAAAGGCTACTGACAATAGGGGCAAACCATAGTGCAATTCACTTCCTTAACTATTACCTCATAGCTATACGATGCCTTTTAGCTTTCGTTCTTCCTTGCCTAGTAGAAGAAAATTGCTTCTGAAGCAAATATTTCATGTCATTTTAAAGTTATTTCCCATTTACAATTTTACATGTTTTGTGAATAACTTTATGGTCAGATACTGTAGTTTAAAGTTCATCCAGAATTTTTCAATTTACTAAAGTAGTTAACCCACTTGCTTGTTTTGCTATACTGATATTTATTCTTTAGCTGACACTTTAAATGATGGAATAGTGGTGACTTTGAAAGAACTTGGAGCACAAACTATCATGACTGACATAGTTTTGGCTAAACAATAAATCAAGGGCTCACCATTATAATGCACAGTTAAAAGATAGAAACATCCCTCTAACCTGTAAATTTACACATTGAAAATATAAATCCCACAAAACAGATACCATGTCTGACTGAACCAAAGATATTTAAGAAGTACAAAATTGAAGACAAATTTAAACAAGAAAGATATAAAGAGTAAGAATTTAACATTAGATTTTTGTTATTCTACCAGGAATTTGCTATATGGTCTTTTTGAGTTCTAAAATAAAGGTAACTTTTTCTAACAACAACATTGACTGTTCATGCTCTGTATGGCATTACTCTTGGTTTTTAATATGCTACAGGAAACTTCACAATGAATATTGTTTTGTATGTTTAAGCTTTATGAAAATTCTATCTTCTGCAGACCACCACATAACTTGCTGATTTCACTGACATTATGTTTTTGTCAGTTACTATGTTGATACATGCATCAATTAAATAATTTAAATGTAATATTGCATAAGTTATAGCCAATCTGATCATTCTAAAAACAAACATTTATGTTCTAACTTCTTGCTACTACAAACAACTCCTTTGTGAAAATTCTTCTTCATATTTTCCTATAAAAATATCTCTGGGCTCAAAACCTCAGTGTGGAACTACCAGGCCATACCTTTAACTATACATAAACTTCAACTCTCCTAGCTATTGCCAAATTCTTCTCATGTGGTTGCAGCAAGTGACACCCCAAGAAGGCAGGGTTCCAGCTCCAGTCTCAACCCTGCTACTACATGACCTTGCTAGAAATTTCCATTTTTGCCAACTCGTTGCTTAGTGTACCTCATTATGGGTTTGACTTGTACTCCCCTGGTTAGCAGTGAGTTACG
>NW_008474062.1:0-1249 GCF_000622305.1 Nannospalax galili | reverse complement strand
TTTTTTTATTTTGTGACCTTTTGAGTTCCAGATTTACCTAATTCAGGAAATATTACTGTGTTTTAATTGCCATAAGTTGGGCTTGAGTTTTACAGTCCCACAATAACTGAATTCATTTCGGTGTACCAGTGTGGGCTTCCTTCCCATAAACAGAACTGTTTTCAAGTGAAATCCTAGCAAGGCGATTTTTAGGCTCACTAGTTAATGGTACAAAATTCCTAATAAAAGCTTTTATCATAGCTTTGTGAATTATTCCAGCTTGTAAGCTATGATTCAATTTATTCATAGGTGCCCATGTTAGAATTGGCATTGTAGTTTAGACAATAGGCTGGATAGACTAAGTCCAGACACTTATTGCGTTACAGAAGAGATCTACATTATTATTTTTTGAAAAAGTATACATAATAGCTCTTCATGAATGTTCATCTCATTAACAAAGAAATGCCATTTCTCTTTAAGTACAAAGGCCTTTTTCTGACAGCGGCACCTTCATAGAAATGGCCTATTTGAATTCTTTTCTCCCTCTCTCAGACACTTAAAAAATCTCTTTGCCTCCGTATGATTCAAAGATAAGATATTTGAAGCTGTAGCAGGTTTTCTATGGCTATGCATTCCTAACACAACAAAAGTCCGTTGCTGTGTTTTGTGTAGGCCCTGCTCGTCTAGCTCACTGCGTCAATCTTTTTAGCCTCAGTTATTGCATTTTCCTGTACTTTTCATGCCGTATTCATGCTTTGCAAAGCATCTTCCACTGGGTTGGATCCATAGGCATATTTTCTCAGAACTCAGATATATGAGTCCTGAATTAGCCTCTGTCTTGAGGTTGACCTTCACCTACCTGAGTACCTGACAAGTCAGATGGGAGGGAGGGAGACAAGCCCTAGGAGACCTGGTTCCTCAGCCTGGATCTGCTGGTGCACTGGTGTGTGACACACAAGGCTCCAGACCACTGTGAGCCGTGGAATGCTGGCCCCATGAGAGCGGGAACTGGTTCTGGCTCTTCACTGGCATGTTCCAGCAGCACATGCGGGGCAGGCAGGTACTCACACTCATATTGTGCTTGCAATGTGTATGGATGAGTCTTTGTGTGAAGCCCACTTCCACAGGCATGCAGGGAGTAAAATCCACATGGCTCTGCTGTGGATTTTACATACAGGGCAGTAAGTGATTAAGTTGGAGTTATATGATCTTCTGGGGCACATAACAAAGGTGTCTGACTCAATGGGAGTCAGAAGTGGGATCCTTGAAA
>NW_008474061.1:0-1249 GCF_000622305.1 Nannospalax galili | reverse complement strand
GGCGCAGGGGCACATATGTTGCTCTGGCAAGGCCCGGCACATTTTCCAATGTCGGGGGAAGAAGGGGATGAAAGAATAATACAGAGAGAGGGATCGACAGAAGGGGCAAGAGGAGGCCAGAGCCGCTTCAGCTCCCCTGCCCCCAGCAGGGCAACAGAAGGTGCAGCTGGCGGGCCACAGAGTGGAGCTGCCAGCCCAGTCATCTTGCCGCTGGATTTTGCACAGCTCTCGTTCCCCATTCTTTCTCGGTTTTGACACTTGTGATTATTACCAATCCTGGTGGCGCTGACGCACAGAGTGCAATGGTTACCATGGCATGCTTAATAGCGAGAGCAGATGTTTGGCAGGAGAACTCTATGTATTCTAAATACACAAGGCGAAAGTCGGTGGAGGGCATAATTGATTTGCTGACTGCAATGGGAAGCCAGCCCATGCCCGGGCAGGGCCAGGGCACCCTACCACATCCACGTTTTAACACCGCACAGTCTTGTCAGCAGCTGACCCTGGTAGGACTCCGGCCTTCCATGTTATCAATTCCCACCTGCTGGCTTGTCTTCTGCCTTACTTAACACCTGCAGCCTCCAAACAAGCTGTGTATGATCTGTCTCCCTTCTGGGTTTGGCACAGCTGTTCCTACGACCTTAGAACTGGTTCCTTTGTCTCCTGGGCAACACCCAGGCAGCCCACAGTTCTCAACCTGGGCTTCAGTGTGCATGATTGGGTCTGAGTTGACTGAACTGCTCTGTCTACTCCTTTTGTGTGACTTGCTACGGCCCTGCAATAGCTTACTTGTTTCCCCCATATACCGGTAGTTTCTGGAATGCAGAAACCATATCTGTAAGAAACATCTTGACCTTAATTTATAGGGAACATTACACAAAATCGAACTTTATTCTTTACCATCAGGATCACATTCCTTGCAAAACACCTCCTTTTTAAATTTTTTTCTTCCTGTAGCCCCAGCTAGTTGAGAACTTTGTGTAGACCAGGCTGCCCTTCATCTCACAGAGGTCCACATGCCTCTGCCTCCTGAGTGCTGGCATCAAAGGCACGGGTCACCACATGTGGCTTGCCAAACTCCTCTTAAGAGGTCTTAACACCAAGTGACCTTGCCCTCCTTCCACTCAGGATTATTATCTGTCTGCACAGGACTCTTCCTTATTTCTGAGCCTCCGTGTAGTAATCTGCAATCCTATTGTCATTCATCATTCATCTCTACCTTTTCAAATCCTGTCTGCCAATCAAGATG
>NW_008474060.1:0-1249 GCF_000622305.1 Nannospalax galili | reverse complement strand
GTGTCTCCATCCAGGTTCCTGACCACTCAATCCAGGTCCCTATTTCTCTCCAACCAGGTCCCAATTTCTGCTCACTTATAGGGACAGAAGGAACTGGAAGGTGTCAAGACAATGCTGGTTCCCAGAACTAACACTAGATCTTTATCACACCAGATATCTTGCTCTTTGAACTAGAAACATGTGTGAGTATAGTTCAGAAGTCAGAGGGTTTGTGTGAGCTATTGGTAGCTTGAGATAATGGTTTGAACCACCTTAGTTTCAGACTCAAATTGGACAGGCTCACTTGAAAGATAGTACCAATGGACTGCTCAGTTATCAATTTTTTCCCTCAGCAGCAAATGGCCTTGTCAAGAAAGCAATAGGCTGAGGCCTCCAAGATGACAGCATCTTGCTAGATGGCAGGAAACAGATTAAGTCTAAAGTGTAGAATTGAGTGTAATGATTCCAACACCAGGACAGTGTCCTCAGGTCTATGCAGCCTGAGGTGGCCTCAGAGGACATCCTTGGAGGACATACTTAGGTGGTAAGCGACTGAAATGGATGAAATCATGATGTTGAGTTCAGGACATTTTCTATATAGATCTAGAGTCTGGTCACCTTCCCAGGCTGTATTTGATAATGATTCTCAATGCTCCACCTAGACAGGAAGGACATCTTGAGTTTAGAGGAGAATTATACAACTGAGAGACAGTGAACTCTGGATACGTCTAAGCCCAAAGTCCAAAGGAGGCAGGTATGTGAGGGGAAAGCCACGCTGGCTGGGACTGCTGAAGAAAAGACAGTGAATGAAGTTTCACAGCTTGCTGGCCACAGAGATCTGGCAGGGTGGGACCTTAAGCTTGGTCAGCAACTCTGGGAGGATGAAAGGAAGGAGAATTTCTCTGTGAGAATCATGTTCAGAGACCCCAGGCTTGACCAAAAGGGATTGTTGGCTGTGACTAAGGGATGTCAGAGCGAAGATCAGGAATCAGTAATTCAGATGGAAACAGTTGAGTTCACTGGACTTAGTGATGTCGGGACTCGGGTGTGCTTTGCTCAGTGGGGTACCTACTGGCTTTGGGGCACAGAGACTTGATTGATCGGTGACACAGTCTTGGACCCTGGGACTTGTGTCTTTTCAACAAGCTGTTTATTATTTAATTCAGACAGTTTTCATACCTCCCAAGGAACTAGCAGTCAGGTGGGATATGGAAGTCACATACAAAGAAACAGGACATTTAGTCTGTTAGTTGGCGCCAGAAGGATTCTT
>NW_008474059.1:0-1249 GCF_000622305.1 Nannospalax galili | reverse complement strand
GGGGGGGTTATATTTGAACTCACACCCTCATGCTAACACAGGAAGTGCTCTTACCTTCTGAGCTATTTTCCCAAGCCCCAGAAAACACTACCCTTGCACTCTAAAGCTATTAGTAAGCAAAAGAAGGATTATTTGAACCCAAACATGACAATTCTATTGTAATAAACTTAGTAACTAATTTGTCTAAGTGATTAACTGGAGGGTAGGATATACAGCATGGAAAAACTGGGTAAAGGGAGAACTTACGTCCCAGGTAAAAAGGAACAGGATTGTATGCAACTTAACACTTGTTATATATTTCTGGAATTTTTCCCTTAATATTTCCAGGCAGTGTTTGGCTCTGGCTCGCTGGAATTGTGGGAAGCACAAGTGCAGGAAAGGGTGGAGTGCAGTGAGTTGAGTTTTAGACTGAGATCCTGGGCACAAGCCCATCTTGGAAAATGATATTGTCCTATTAAAATTACAACCCGTTAGACCATGAGGCCTGAGGACAGATGAGCTTGAAACCTCTGGAAGAGCAGTCTACCACACAAGCCCTTCATGCAGCTGGCTTAGACTGAGGAGTTATTTTTTTTAAGAACAGTTTCATCATCGTTAACATGTTCTCTTTCGTTAACTCTGAAGTCGTCTCCCTTGTGAGTTCATCAGCGCTGTCGGACAGGCTTTTCTGGACCCCTGAAATTCCTGTCTCTAGAAATGGAACATTCTTATGTCCATGTACCCTTCTGCCTCCAAGTTAAAAACATCTGTATGTGTCATGTTTTCTGCCTGGTGAGGGAGTGTGTGCAACTCTAACCTGCATAGTCATTTGGTCTGTCATTCACCCCACTTTCTGTCTGCTTTGATGCTGTGGCTTTGTCTTGACTGATAATGTTTGTTTTAGATTTGTGCACTCTGAGAGGGCTAAGACTGCATGCTTTAGATGGGCTTTACGGTGTTAGCACAGCACTTCGTAAAGAAAAAACTATAATTCATTCAGCAAACACATGAACAGTAGTTAGAGTAGGTACAGCAGTATATACAGCCCAGGGCGAGCACTCCGGGGTGTGGCAGACAGGGCCCTACTTTCCCAGCATCATGGAAGACAGAAAGCTAGAATGGGAGTATTTATGACAGTCTTGTGCAGATCCCCACCAACCTGCCTGAAACTGTGCTCAGGGCTTCCAAATTCTCCCAATAATTGTGTCCCTGGGAAGTCATTCTGGGAAACTCCTGGTGAATGCTATGTGTGCCAGCCCCAACAACACCC
>NW_008474058.1:0-1249 GCF_000622305.1 Nannospalax galili | reverse complement strand
TGTGTGTGTGTGTGTGTGTGTGTTTATGCATGCTCATGCTGCATCTGATGTATGTAGGTCAGGACAACTTGTAGGATTCGGTTCTCCCTTTCTACTTGTAAGTCTTGGAAATTGAACTCAAGTCATTAGGCTTGACAGCCAAATACCTTTACCCACTGAACCATCCTCATCAGCCCAAAGACATTATTTTGTGACTTAAGTAAATCTCCTAATTTTTAGTTTGCTGTAATTATCATTTGTCTCTGACCTATGAGGACAGTTACCAGAATCAGTAATTGTAAAAGCCTTTTTGCAAATATAGGAGTTAGATAGTATCATTCTTGTGCTTTGGTTCCTATTGACAAAAGAAAGCAAATGATAGCTTGTTTAACTCCTGGATTTCTAATAGCAGGGTCCTCACCTAGCTCCAGCAGCAGTAACTCTGTCAACCCCATAGCCTCACTTGGAGCTCTGCAAACATTAGCTGGAGCAACAGCAGGCCTCAACGTTGGCTCTTTGGCAGGTAATGGGCAGCTCCTGGTTGTTAATCAGGCCATGAATTTTGTAGGTACATCTTAACCCTGGTGTAGGTGTACCACTAGAATAATTGGTTGGCCCAGAAAACTTAGAAATAATCGTGAGAATTTGTCAGACTTAAGTTAAACCCAATCTCTGCTGATTAGCTGTAACCTTGGGTCACATTTCTAGTCATTTTCTCATCTATAAGGTTGAATGGTTTCTAAGAAGTGAAATGAGAACATAGGTAAAGTAGTGATGAACACATTGCATATATTGCCTGGAGCATCGAATACGTTCAGTAAACGTTGGCAGCTATTTTCATGGTAGAGTTTACGCACATCTTACAGATCATATGCACTCTTAATCCCTGGTCCCAGGACTCTTGTTTTAACCACATTCCAGCTCTGTGTGAGAAAGAAGTAAAATAGTCAAAGGGGAAAAAAAATGGGTCTAGGTATTTGTGAGTGGGGTCAGTTCTTCCCTGTGCTAGAAAGCAGTCATGACAACATAGCACTTTTTTAATTTGTTTGCTTGGTTATTGTTTTGTTTTATTTTGTTTTGTTTTTGAGACAGGGTCTCATTTTGTAGGCCTGACTGTCCTAGCCTGGAACTTGGCTATGTAAGCCAGGCTGGTCTCAAACTCTCAGAGATCTGCCTGTGTCTGTCACTTGAGTGCTAGGATTAAAGGGATATGCTGCCACGCCCAGCAGATAAGGCTTTTTTTTTTTTTTTTTTTCCTTTGGTTTTTTTT
>NW_008474057.1:0-1249 GCF_000622305.1 Nannospalax galili | reverse complement strand
GGGAGCTGCCACTGAGGGCCTGGCAGACATTACTGTGTTCAGAGTCAGTACTCGCGGGAAGACCTGGTGGGTCTGGGAGATGACTAGAGTGCCTCCTCCTGTCATCTGAGGAGCCATGTGACCTGGCCTGCCATGCTCTGAGTCACCTCACAGTGCAGGCCCCAGTTCATTAAACATCTGAAAATGTTGATCAAGGGGTAGAAAAAGAAAGCAGGGTATCAGCCCCAAGCTGGCCAATGCAGTCTGGAAGGAGGATACTTTTACTTTCTGTACTGATTCTATCCTGTCCAGTTCGTCCTCAGAGAGCAATGCAGATATTCTTGTGTGTGTATGTGTGGGACTGTGTGCGTGTCTGTATTAGCGAAGGCTGTGGTCTGTGTCTCTCCTGCCCAGGGCCTGGGAGCCCCCTCTTCCTGTTCTCCTACACAAGGCTGCATGTCTTCCAGAAGCCCCAGACCCAACTGATAAAGGCCTGGAGGCCAGCTGGTCCCTATCAGGCCTCAGCAGCCCATTCATCTGGGCCTCCCAGAGAGGGTGGGACATGTCCCAGGAGTCAGCAGGCTCCAAGGCCCCACAGATAGCAGGAGGCACAGGTGGAGGGTGGGAGCAGTGGAGATCAAGGGGCCAGGGTCTGCAGTTGGGAGGGACTACGGGCAGTGGGGGCAGTCTTGGGTGGGAGGGGCATCTCTCACTCCATCGGACAGAAAAAGTGTAGTTTGTGCTTATGGGCTAACCTCTGTCTGCAGTGTGGCCTGGGCACAGGTTAACCCCTGTGGTCCTCGGGTTCCTTTTGGATTTCCTGGTCCCAGTCTGGTCCTGGAAGAAGCTTGGGTCCAGAAACATTCCTGAGAACCTCCAGTGCGCAGGCAGACAGCAGGAGGGAGGGTAGGCCAAGTGTCCCTGGCCCCTGGCTTCACCCCTGGTGGATATGCAGACACACATGGGCACCCTCAGTTTCCTGAGTGCCAGAACGCACTGTGCCAGCATGCACCTCTGCCTGGGTATGGGAAGGTCAAGGCCCAAGGACAAATTGAGCCACCTGGGTTTGTTTATAGATCCAAAGGTTGGAGGCTCCTGCCAGGGAGGGTTAGAGTCAGTGAGATCGAGCAGCTGTGGGGACACAGACCACAGGGACTGGGGGAGGGACCACAGCCCCAAGAGAGGGTGGGGGCTTTTGGAACCCACCTGGGGTGGTCCTGCATTCCCTGAGGGTCTAGGGATCCCTCCAAACCGATGATCTGGGCTTCCC
>NW_008474056.1:0-1249 GCF_000622305.1 Nannospalax galili | reverse complement strand
GAGCAACCCAGACCAAGTGTCTTTGTGTCTCAGAGAGCTGAAGGAGGAAAGAGAGGGGAGCTCCAACTCATGTTTTGCCTTTGCATTCCAGAAAGAAGTGCTGAACTATATGTACTTGGCTCTTGAAATACTTAATTCTATCAGCTCAAATATCTCAATTCCCTCCTCCCTATTAGTAAGGATGTGGTCAAGGGAATCCAAGTATGTGCACATTCCTGTGTTTGCACTATAATCTCAGGATCATTTCTACCAGTGTCCATCTGGGTGTTCACTTGTTCTTTAACTTAAAAATCATTTTCTTTGAGGAAAATTAATATACATGAGATGCACACATTACACAGGGACTTTGAATAAATGTTAACAGGGTATACGCCTATTACCCACCACATATAGCCATCATTCCAAAAGTCTTCCAGTGCCACTTTGAGGCTAGCTGCCACCCTCTGCCTTCATTTCTAGGAAACTATTAATGTACTTCTGGTTTGTCTTACAGATACTCACAGAAACAGGAGGAGATGTAGTGTTTCATGTCTTATTTACTGCAATATGCATTGGAATGCGTCCAACTTGTTATATATTTCTGCAGCTCTTGTAGTTGATATTGGCTTCATTGTATGAAAACACAATTTGTCTACCAGTGTTCTGTTGATGAATAGTTGAGATTTTCCCGTTTGGGAAAGGCTACTAAGAGCATTCATTTACAAATTTCTGTGGAGACCCTGGTTTCTTAATCTCAACGCTATTCATTTAGAGGTGGAAATCTTTTCTTTGTTTGTTATTTTCTTATGCATTCTAAGTGACTTAATTTCTGCTTTGTCTTCTATCTATTAGATGCCAGAAGTACTCCAGTTACAACAATGAAAGATGTCTCAAGACATTGCCACATGTTGCTTGCTAAGGTTGCCAGAGCAGAATTGCTCTTGACACCTGTTGTTAGGCAAGTTTCTAGGCCACTGGGCAAATTTAAGTAACTAAGAATTCTTGCTCTTTTCTCAGATGACTTTTGGTCTACTTGGCCAAGGGCATGCTTCTTCAGCTGGATGTTTAGAGTGGCCACTGGTAAGGAGGGAGGAGCAACCTCCAAGTCTGCAGAGGGATTAGGCCTCTAGTGTGTGGTTTTCACAATTAGGGCAGAGCAATGCCAGCTGTGCACATCTTTGGATCTCCAGGCGTGTGAATTTAATATGCAGTGGTGGAAAACATGTGTGAAAAACTGCATCAGTATGAACACATACAGATTTTTAAATTT
>NW_008474055.1:0-1247 GCF_000622305.1 Nannospalax galili | reverse complement strand
CTCTGCAAGAGCAGCCAGTGCTCTTAACTGCTGAGCCATCTCTCCAGATCCACACATTGCATGTTTTTAAGAAGTTACTAAATGTCTTTCAAAGTGCATGTCAAACAGTCCCCCCCCGCATATACTTTTTAAGAAAAAGTTTATTCTGGTTCACAGTTCTAAGCTTCAGTCCTGGCAGGAGCTTGAGGCAGATGCTCATGGTACATCTGCCCCAGGAAGTAGAGAGCCATGCACACCTATGGGCAGCTTGTTTACTCCTCTCTCCTTCTTATTCAGCCTAGGACCCAACCCCAGAGAACTGTGTCACCCACTTTTAGGGCAAGTCTTCCCAACTCACATAACCTAATCAAGACAATCCCTCACAGGCATGCCCAGAGGCCTATCTCCCAGATGATTCTGGATTCTTTCAAGCTGACAATCAGTATTAACCATCACATAGATTACATGGGTGACTATAGTTTAAGGATTGTGTTTTTTGAGAAAGGGTCTCACTACACAGTCCTAGTCAGCCTTGAACTAGCTATGTAGACCATGCTAACCTTGGGCTTCCGGTGATCCTCCTGCCTCAGCTTCTTGTTTTACAGCTGTTGAAACAGACCTACCTCTCTTCAGATCCTGGAAATCTTTGTTCTGGTCCCAGCTCTACAAGTAGCCTTCTTTCTTCCGTTCAGGAAACAGACCCACCATTTGACTGATCATTTAACACAGGCACCAGTTCTAACTCTCCCATACTCCCCAATGGCAAGCAACCAACAGCATGTATTAAGTCTACCCTGTGTAGCTCGATGTTTTGTGTTCAGCAGTGGCACTGCCCTGTCTTGGGCCAAATTACCACGCCTTCTAGGGACACCTGTGGGTGATTCCAACTGTTCTTCTCTCTGCCGTCTTTTCTTCTTCCCTTCTAGTTTGCTATTTATACAGCAAAACAAATCTTAAAACATAGCTGTTGTTACCCTGCTTAAAAATACTTTCATGGTTTTCCTCGTCCATACATTCCAAGACTTGCCAGTCTTGGGCTCTGTAACCTGGTTCTTTCTCCAAAAGTATCTCAGACCTCCTTCCTAAATGTTCACTAAATTATACTCACACTTACTTCCCCTCAGTTTCCCCAAACGCCAAGCCTGTCTTCACCTTTAGACTATTATTGATGCTGTTTGCCCCCTGTAATTCAGCTTCTCCACCCCAATCCCTTCTTATGCCCTTTGGAGCACTGTGTAACCACCTCTTTCTCAGAGAAGTGAGACCAT
>NW_008474054.1:0-1249 GCF_000622305.1 Nannospalax galili | reverse complement strand
CCCAACCTTAGCTGAGGAATTATTGTCAGCTTATCACTGCTGGGTTAGGGAGAGCAGGTCTTCTTCAAGGGAGTGACACTAGATAAGCAAACCAAGCTCCAGTGGATGAACTCACACAGAGGGACATCTTGGGGACACAAAACCTTAACATATATGATAGAGTGCATTAAATCTGGTGCAGGTCTATAGGGTGGTTCAGAAAGGAAAAGGGGCCTAAATATGATTAAGATGCATTAAATGAACAAAAAATAAATAAATTGTGTATTTTAAAAATCAAGAACAGATTTTTCTTTGCCAACAAAAACTGCTGAAAGAGCAACCAGAAATTCCATCCACACGTGCAAGTTTGAGAATGGACTATGAGCTAAACAGGGGGTGTTTTAGAAGGCATAGGAACCCATAAAACTCATGTGTTTTTGAAGAAATACCTCCTCGTGTGTACGGTTATATAACATCTTAGCTAGAAAAGCACCCAGTGTGCACTGGTACTATCTTCCCACAACTTCTATGCCACAGGTCTCACATTACAAATACATGGCTTCATTTGCAACACATTTACTGCAGTGATACACTTTATTCCAGTTTGGCACATGGCACTACTTCTGCAGACTCATTTTAATTGCTCTCTGGAGGTTCTTTTTAGCATATAAGATGTTTTAGGCCATTCCCAGTAACAACAAGCTATTACAAGAAATCTATCCTAGCTCATGATGGTAGGGGTAGAATTGGGGGAAAATTCATGTTGTTCCATCCTAACATGTCAAATTTTGCTAGGTTTCCAGACTGAAAATGGTCATGTATTCCTATTGGTGATACATCCTGTAGTGATAAACTAGATTCAAGTAAGGTTTGGTCAGTTCCAATGACTTATCCCAGCCTCTGTTTTGCACTTTATATATTTCCCCTCTTTGCATCAGTTGCTGATCTTCAAACACTTTCTCTCTCCAAAATGTACTGTACAAGCATGGATGTCTTTATCTTTCTTTCTCTTTCACCTTTTCTTTTTCTCTTTCCTTTCCTCCCCCATTTCCCTTCCTCCCTCCCTCCCTCCCTCCCTCCATTCCTTTCTTTGTTCCTCTGCCCTTCAAGCACTAGGTATTAAATTAAAGACTGTACATGTGCTAGATTAGAAACTTGCTACCACCGAGCTAACTGCCCAGCCCATGAGTTTCATTTTGTTAATGGACTTCCCTCTCCAGTGCAGTATAGAAATGGTCAATGAAATGGCTTAATGCATTTATTTATTTAA
>NW_008474053.1:0-1248 GCF_000622305.1 Nannospalax galili | reverse complement strand
GAGCCCATCAACCCAGGTCCTCCTCGCTTTTGGGGTGTCCCATGCTTTCTTTGCCAGCCTAACCCTGGGCACCCTGGCTTCAGCACTCCATCTCCATCCCTAGCTCTGCCATCGGTCAGTACCCACTTGGACTCAAAGTGTTATCTATATATCTTGCTGGGGAAGCTGAGTTTTAATCTCCATGAGGAGGAAGGAGGTTTTGGTCTGCCTCTCTCCCTGTTGGGCATCAGACCCAACTTAGTGTGAATATGTAGATCCACATGGACATAGCCATGCCATCTCCCATGTGTGCTCCCAGTGTGTTTCATCCCAAGGAATGATCACAGGCTGGTATTGCTCATTATAGTGTGCCTTACTGGTACACAGGCCTGCTTCTCACTGGTTGCCCATCTTCCCAGTCCTTCCTGGCACAGCAGAGCCCTTGGGGAAGATCAGGGATACTGACTTGCTGAATGGCCTTGGCTAACCTTGGCCTCTAGATGAGGCTTTGGGGGTTCCAAAGCTGTCCCTGCCAGGCCTCCATGTCATAGGGCATTGCCATCTGAACAAATGTCTGCCATCTCCACCTTTAGGCCGTGTTGTCAACATCAGCAGCATGCTGGGCCGCATGGCCAACCCCGCTCGCTCCCCATACTGTATCACCAAGTTCGGGGTGGAGGCTTTCTCTGACTGCCTGCGCTATGAGATGTACCCGCTGGGCGTGAAGGTCAGTGTGGTGGAGCCTGGCAATTTCATTGCTGCCACCAGCCTCTACAGCCCTGAGCGCATCCAGGCCATCGCCAAGAAGATGTGGGATGAACTGCCTGAGGTGGTGCGCAAGGATTATGGCAAGAAGTATTTCGATGAGAAGATTGCCAAGATGGCGACCTATTGTAACAGTGGCTCCACGGACACATCCTCCGTCATCGATGCTGTCACACATGCCCTGACTGCCGCCACCCCCTACACCCGATACCACCCCATGGACTACTACTGGTGGCTGCGAATGCAGGTCATGACCCACTTGCCAGGAGCAGTCTCTGACATGATCTACATTCACTGAAGAGTTTGCCCTGGCCTCTGCCAGAGAACCTGATGGGAGGGAGGAGGATGGGGGCGGGGTGTCATACTTACCTTTGATTAATTACTGCAGATTATCCACTGTCCTAGGAAGACCCATTTTAGCATTAACCAAAGGGAATAACCCAGCCTGACTTGTTCAAATGGTGAATGGCTTGGGCTTTCACAAATGGAGTTTAGGTGGGGGGC
>NW_008474052.1:0-1248 GCF_000622305.1 Nannospalax galili | reverse complement strand
CCAGCACCCACTTCGCACCTAACAACCATCTATAACTCCAGTTTCAGGGTATCTCACATCCCCTTTTGACCTCTGTGGCCATTACACTCACATGGTGCACTTATATACATGCAGGCAAAACACTCATACACATACCCCCACCCCAAAAATTAAAAAAAATAAAGACTTCAAGTGCAATTTTCTTCTTCTCATAGACAAACAGGTTAACTTCTCAGGTCCTAACAGTGCATGTCTAGGCCAGTGTGTCCAGCAGGGCTGCGTTGAAAGTCAGGGAGGCATCCTGTTGATGCCATACCCACTAAAATGGTTCATTTTCTCCCCCTGTGTTCCTGCACCCAGGGGCTTGACTATCAGTGAGTAATTAGGTTTCCAAATGTGAGCAAAGCTACTTTCCCCATATTCACTCAAATCTACCTCCAAGTCTTTGGCACTGGGAAATCCAAACTGACTTTTTTTATGTTTGAGGCCCAACGGTAATGTCGCTTTAAGATTTGGAACCCCAGGTATTTATTTTATTTTTGGCAGATTTGGGCCTTCCTGAGGACACCCTAAATTCAGCCACTGGAGCAGATCTAGCAATGTCCCTGTCCTAGTGCAGCCTTCCAAATTCACGCTTGCAAGGATCAGCTCGTACACATTTTGCAGGAGTCCACTCTTCATCTCGGTGCTTGGGGAGGGTGACAGATCATCTACCAGGGCCTCCTCAAATATGCGGGAGAACTTTTATAACTCTTGGGGCAACTGGTATCTGCTTAATTGTTCCTTCTGGCCAGTTGTGGGATTCCCATTCAAAGGGGGATATTTATTGACTTACATGTGCCAAATAAAGGCAGAACAAGGCACCGTTCAAATCCAAACGTGAACCACTGGGCTTTGGCAGGTAGGAGGACAAGAAGGGTGTTCGAGTTGGGGACCACTGGATGGATACTGATTCATGTAGCCTGTTCATGGCTCCCAGGTTCTAGACAGGTCAGGTCAGTAGTTGTAGTGCCTGGTTTCTTCCCAGTAGGAGTACTGTGTTCTAAGAAGATTGCTGATTTGGGACTAGAGACTATTCTTTTTTAAAAAACACTTTGTGTATTATTTTTACTTTATGTGTATGATGTATTGCCTGCATGTATGTGAGTGCACCTGTGTTGTGCAATGCTGCTGCCATCAGAAAAGGGCTTCAGATTTCCCTGGAAATGGAGTTACTGGCGGTTCATAGCTGCCATGTGGGTGCTGGGAATCAAACCTGGGTCCTCTGCA
>NW_008474051.1:0-1249 GCF_000622305.1 Nannospalax galili | reverse complement strand
GCTCTCGGCTCTTGGCTGCCCACTGGAGCGCACTGAATTCTTTTCTAACTACGTAAGATCTTGTAAGAGTTTCATACATGCTATGTGTTTTGTTCAAATCCACCCGTAGTCATTTCCCTTCACACCTTCTCTCTTCTGCTCACCACTTTGGTGTTATAGTTTTTAACCCAGTGATTTCACTTATTACTGCTTTTATGAGCATGGGTGTCTGATCATGGACAGCCTCCCAGAGACGACAGTCCTGTGGCAAGCTTACTCTCCCTCTCCCAGCAGCCATCAATTGCCAAAAGCCCCTCAGCTAGAGGCTGAATTTCATGATTCATTACTCAGTCTGTGCTAGGATTTTGGCTAGCTAGATCTTGTGCAGGTCATGTGCAGCGGTATAGTCATAACCACTGTCATATTCAACAAATCATGTTTCACTACACACATCTACTTCATCTTGTGGAGCAGGTCTTAAATTCAGAAAGAAAGTGGTTGGTGATTCACCAAATACTTGTGCTATCATTATTGTATATGTTTACATTTCTTGCCAGGCCAATTGTTATTATAGCTTGAGGGATTTACTGCTGAGTAGGACTGTTGATTACTTTTTTCCCCCTATAGCATCCATTGAACCTTCCAGCACTTTGTAAGCTAGCCGGTAGGGACGGTAACCAAGAGCATTGACAATAGCTGTAATGTTTTTTTTGGGGGGGGTGTCTATGATACCTCACTGACCAACATCATGAAAAGAAGTAACCCATATCTGTCACTGGGCTTTTTGTTTGATACCCTATGGTATCTGGGAGATGTATTTTTCACCTGTCATAAGGTAACTCAATTTAAACTCCTTTTTTATATGTATATGTATATATATTTTAGGAAGCTTCTATAGTAGTAGGTTTCCCTATTGGTTTTTCAAAGGTCCTTAGTTATCACTGTCATGCTCCCTCCTCTATGCTGCATTCCATTCTCTACACATTAACAGTTCTCATTCTATTATTCCCCTTGCCTCCTTCATATCATCTGCACTCTGCCCTTCTTCCTTTGAAATCTCCCCTCTTACTAGTTTCCCTTTAAGAGTTTCCTGACTTCTGTGTATACTCCAATTTAAATACACAAAATCTGAAGAATACACACATGAGAGAGAATATGTACTATTCATACTCTTGGTCCTCATTTTTCTTCTGATTTTTACCTAAAGCCTCAAATGGTTTAAAGGCCCATAATGCATCTGACTTGAATAAACATTTTCTTCTATTTTTTT
>NW_008474050.1:0-1249 GCF_000622305.1 Nannospalax galili | reverse complement strand
TAAGGGAAAAGAGAGTGTTCCCATCTACTGTGAAGACTTTCAACATGAGTATCTACAGAAAACCTTCCACAAAACTTTAGTCGCTCTGCTTTGTATCTTAAGAAATGTGTTAGGAAACCAGTTTTAGAAAAGGGACCTAATGTCAGCCTCTCCTATCTTTCGCTCCATTGTGGTGTTGCTTATATTTATGAACTTTGACCCCTTGCTACCTTTGAATCTCCCTGAATGCACACCAATGTCATGGATTTTTAAGAATATACAGTCACTGTCTGGTGTGGTGATACATGCCTTTAATTCTAGCACTCAGGAGGCAGTTGGATCTCTATGAGATCGAAGCCATCTTGGTCTACATAGTGAGTTCCAGGTCACCTGGGGTTACAAGGGACTAATGTGGTTTTATTTCTTTACATTTAGTTCTTCATCCATGCACGGGTACTAAAAGCACAGGCAACTCTGCTTATATACTCATAGTCATTAGAGCTATAGCTCAATATTTATAGAACAATTAACAATAATAAAGTGACTGCAATATATTAGTTCAGTAAAATATAATGAGCAGGATAACAGTACCACCATAAATGCCTTCAGAAATCAAAGTATCTCCTGAGAAACTAGGGGAGCACCAGCATTCGGGAGATAACTCCCCAGCGAGCGCTCTTGCATAACTTTCTCACGAGACAAGGCTCTCCAGGCATACACGTTCAAGATTCAGCTAAATTTACCAAGCATAGTTTTTAAAGTCATAGGAACACTATTCCCCAGTCCCTTCACCCCCTCTCCTATCTACAGTCCCCCAAACCCCTTCACACAGATTTCCTCCATTCTGTCATATATATTAAGGTTATCGAACCAAGTTAGTTATATTACATACAAATATTTTTAATTCCGTGTAACACTGGCAGCCTTTAGGTGGCATTTCTCTATGGAGTCATATTGCAGTTAAAATTGTGACAAACTATCTTTTCCCAATATTTTTGTTTTTCATTTCCCAAATTAGATATTCTCAATTGATTCTCTTTCTTGCAAATCAATTAATGCTAATCACTACCTACAATGAATTTTTAATTCAGTTATGCTATTTCATCTCTTTATACAGATAATTTGGTTGGAGTATTTTTATCACATGTATATATTTATATGTTGGGGGATTCAAATGGCAGGGTGCATGGACTGAAGTCAGAGGACACCAAACTTAGATCAATGAAATTCTTTTACCCAAGTGTCGTTTAGTAAATTAATGAAGTTAATC
>NW_008474049.1:0-1249 GCF_000622305.1 Nannospalax galili | reverse complement strand
GTGCCCTATGCTTAGGAGACAAGATGCTTATGAACACTGGCTTTCGTTTCCAAACTCTTTGTGTTATTCTAGGCAACGTTCTAGAGCAAGGTAAGTATAAGGGCTTGGGTGTGCACATTTGATCAACTTGTGTATGGGAATCAAATTTCAGGGAAGAGTGAATCTATTATTTATACTTATGAGAACATTATTTTAACCAAATAGAATAGAGAAATAAGTCAGGTGCAGTCATATGTGTCTTAGTGCTGAGTGTGTGTAAATATAGAGAAACAGCCTGCAAATATGATACTTGGCATAATATCAAAAGGAAGATGAAAAAGGTGTGGCAATGCCTTGATTCTGCTGAGAGGCATCATTCTTGGCCTTTTGGCTTCATTGTGTCTCTTCTCATTTAGAATGCAGCGAATACAGTAGTGGATTGGAGCCGGTGTCCTTGATTGATGTCACTGAGAGGAACCAAGCCACCGTGGTGTGTGATGGCTCAGCAGAGTCAGTAGCCACTTAATTTTGGCAATGGGTTTTGATTATAGTTTAGTTTTCTTATCTCAAAATGAAACTCCATGTTTCAATAATAGTTTTCTTTATTAGAGGAAACTCTCTAGCTTTCATTTATTTAAAAATGCAACGTAAGTCTTCTTGACTGAGTCACTTGGTTTTCTGACTTGTCATTTCTTTGTCTTCCATTCCTAGATAATTCAGAAGAAAGAAAAGGAATATTGGGAATAGAGAGCTGCATCAAATGTTCTGGGGAGTTCACTGTGGTAATCACTTGCCAGTCTAGAAAAACTGATTCTGGCAACCCCACTTGTAGGAAAGGAAGTTATTATTATCTGTTTTATCCTGTTTCCTAGTGACAATCTAACCGCATAAGTGACTCTTCATTCAGCTAAAGCTGACACTGTGGGTTTCAGAAGCATTGGTTATTTCCCAGCTGATAAATTTCAAGTCATCCACAGATTCTCGTATTTTTGTTCAAATGTATCCCATACCTTTTAGTGCTTCTATTTTCAATTCTAAGCGGAGGAGGAGTGCTGTCAATAAAGATCTATTTTGGAGATTGTAAAAGCTTTGAGAATACTACCTGTGCAATCGATTCACTTTCCCCTTGTGTTTCTCTGCTTCCTCATCTTCTCTCATTCTCAGCATGATTATGTTTTGAGTTAATAATAAAAGTACATAAACACGTCAGGCATAATATCCTTGACTTAGTTAAATCTCTACTTACATGTTATGTCCATTTGTTTTTTTT
>NW_008474048.1:0-1247 GCF_000622305.1 Nannospalax galili | reverse complement strand
GTTTGTAGCTGCCATGTGGGTGCTGGGAATTGAACTCGGGTCCTCTGCAAGTGCAGCTGGTGCTCTTAACTGCTGAGCCATGTCTCCAACCTCTTATTTATTATTTTTATTTTATACATTTGAGCGTATTGCCTGGATGAATATAAGTGCAACCGTGTTGTATAATGTCCATGGAAGTCAGAAGAGAATGTCAGATTTCCCTGGAACTGGAGTTACAGACAGTTGTTAGCCATCTTTGGGTACTGGGAATTGAACCTGGGTCCTCTGGAAAAATAGCCAGTGCCCTTAACTGCTGAGCCATCTCTCCAGTCCTCTTGCTGATGTTCTTAAAACAGTTTTTAATTTTAAACTTTCCTAAAAGCTAAATAGTTAGCTTTTATGAACATGAATACTGTGTAGACTCTTAGGCCCCTGACCACTAAATAATACTACAGTAGAGGACAGTGTGTAGAGGTCACAGTGACTATGTTTTTAAGCAGTTTTTTGTTTTTCCATGCTGGTCTTAAACATCATTTCAGTCAGCAAAATCTCTGCGAGTGATGTTTCCTGGGTTAGAACATTCTCTTTCCTTGACCCATGTATAACACAGATTTCACCACTTCAGTGTTTTCAAACTGCAGACAAACATGAGTCCCTTTGTTGTAGAATCTCATATCCTTTCACAAGAGTGTCTTTGACAGCAGGAAAATTTACATCTAGCCATGAAATCATCTTATTAGTGTCTGTCTCTCCCAAGAGAAAGAAAGCTTCTTGAGGTCAGGGGTCAGGCCTGCTTTTTCTCATCTTTTGCATCTAGATCTTAGCTTGGTACTGGAATTCAGCCAGATCTTGTTTAAATTTTTAACTGGAGACTGCCTGAGAGGGCCAGGTCTGACCTCCATTGGTGTAGTGGCTGTGATCTCAGCAGACCTCCCGAGAGTATCTGTTCCAGGCCTCCATCTGGCACAGGGGCTGAAAAGTCAAGGGACTGCCTGAGAGCACCTGGATCCTGCCTCCATGTGGTGGTGAGCGTCCCCAAATCTTGAGGTATGCAAACCCCTAACTGGGATTACTTGAGGCCCCTCCCAAGGCCCTTGGGCAGACCTCTGCTCTTTGGTAGGATAAGGCTGAGATCTTAGTAGATAGCCGGAGAGGGCTGGTTCCTACCTCCCTCTGGCAGACGTCCCTCTAGTGTAGGGGCTGAGAACTCAGAGGCTCACCTGAGAGCACCTAGATCCTGCCTCCAAGTGGTGGTGAGTGTCCCCTAA